>NW_024470584.1:501871-569371 GCF_017639515.1 Carcharodon carcharias
TTACCCCCCTCCCCCTTACCCCCCACCCCTCCCACCCATTTACCCCCCACCCCTCCCACCCATTTACCCCCCACCCCTCCCACCCATTTACCCCCCACCCCTCCCACCCATTTACCCCCCATTTCCCCTTTTATCCCCCTTCCCCCTTTTACCCCCGCCCCCCTCCCCCGGGTACCTGTCTGAACAGGAGCCCTGGGGGGAAGCTCACTGCCCCACTCAGGCCCCTCTGAGCTGCCCTGAAAGCGGCTGGTCCTCCCACACCCGCCATTTGCTCTCCGGCCGCCCCGCCCACTCTTCCGGCCAGCCCTCCAAACTCCCGGCGCTATCCCGTCAGCCTCCGCGGCCCCGCCCCACCCCACCCCGCCCCTCACCGCCATCTCCCAATTCCCCGTTTCCCAAACACCGCCCGGCACCATCCGCCGCCATCGCGGTCTGGACGGGCCTCCGACCCACGGTTTGACGCCAGGTGAGGTCGGAAAGTGGCCGGGCCTGCAGCTCAAGCCGATATTAGTGGCGGATGGAGGCCAGAAGCAGCGGTGGGGCAGAGGGAACTTTGGCGGCACGCCGCCATCTTTGTGCAGGACGCGCGGTCGGTCTGGGCGTGTGACGTCCCTTCGGGTGCAGCTTCCACGCCCCCCAATTGGTTGGCGATGGAAGGAAGCCACCGCCATCTTTGTGAGGGGCAAGCGGAGCCACGGCTTGATGCAGCCGGGGGGGTGGGGGTGTTGGGCGCCGAGTGGCCATATTCTTGAGGGGCAAACTGAAAGTCCCTCTCCCTGCGGGGCAGCTCAGCTAAAGGCGCCATCTTTATGGGCGGGGTCAGTGTGTGGGGGGGAGGAGGCGCCATCTTGATGAGGGGCAGCGGGTGGGGTCGCCATCTTGGTGAGGGGCAGAGAAATGGTGGAGCACTTGTTCCCCCAATGGTTGGTCCACAACTTTGCCGGCTTGGCCGTGGCAGCCCTTAAGCCGCCCTCAAACCATCGTGCTTTTTCCAGTAGGGTTGGTGAGGGGGGGGGGCACGCCTGCGATGGGTTTACCCACGGGGGGGGGGGGTCCGGGGCCACGCCAGGCATCGGCTGCCATCTTGCGCACAGCAGGACTCCGCGGGCAGGAGTGCGCCCTGATGCCCCTCCGCCAGTCCCGCGCTGCTGGATGTGGTGCCGACGAGCTTTGTCCTGGACGGTGTCGAGCTTCTCGAGTGCTGTGGGAGCCGCGCTCGTCCAGGCAAGTGGGGAGTGTTCCCATCGCACTCCTGACTTGTGCCTTGTAGATGGTGGACAGTCTTTGGGGAGTCAGGAGGTGAGTTACTCTCCGCAGGATTCCCAGCCTCTGACCTGCTCTTGCAGCCACAGTATTTATATGGCTGGGTCCCAGTTCAGTTTCTGGCCAACGGTCACCCCCAGGATGTTGATAGTGGGGGGGGGGGGATTCGGTGATGGTGATGCCATTGACCATGAAGGGATGAAGGTTGGATTCTCTCTTGTTGGAGGTGGTCAATACCTGACACGTGTGTGTGTGGCGTCAATGTTACTGGCCACTTGTCAGCCCTGAGCCTGGATATTGTCCGGGTCTTGCTGCATTTGGACATGTTCTGCTTCAGTATCTGAGGAGTCGCGAATGGTGCTGAACATTGTGCAACCATCAGCGAACATCCCCACTTCTGATGGAAGGAAGGTCATTGATGAAGCAACTGAAGATGGTTGGGCCGAGGACACTAACCCTGAGGAACTCCTGCAGTGATGTCCTGGAGCGGAGATGACTGACCTCCAACAACCACAACCATCTTCCTTTGTGCTAGACATGACTCCAACCAGCGGAGAGTTTTCCCCCGATTCTCATTGACTCCAGTTTTGCTAGAGCTCCTTGAAGCCACACTCAGTCAAATGCAGGCTTGTGGGCAAATTTACCCCCTCCCTCCCTCCTATTCAGCCCCTCCCTCCCATTCCTCGCTTGAAGGCCCAAGCCTTTTGTTCCCCACATGGTGCAGGTGCTGAGGGAGCGCCGTGCTGTTGATGGAGTGATCTAGCAGAATGGGTCTGTACTCTGTTCAGTAGAATGAGAGATGATGTCGTTGAAACATTTCAAATTCTTAGGAGGGCTTGAGGGTGGTCTTGTGGAGCACAGGTAGCATTCCTCCCTCTGGATCAGAAGCCGCCTGAAGCTGGGAATTATGCAGCGAGTAACTCACCTCCTAACTCCCCCAAAGCCTGTTCACCATCTACAAGGCACAAGTCAGGAGTGGGATGGAATACTCTCCACTTGCCTGGATGAGTGCAGCTCCCACAACACTCAAGAAGCTCGACACCGTCCAGGACAAAGCAGCCCCGCTTGATCGACACCCCATCCACAAACATTCACTCCCTCCACCACCGACGCACAGTATCAGCAGTGTGTGTGCCATCTACAAGATGCACTGCAGGAATTCACCAAGGCTCCTTCGACAGCACCTTCCAAACCCACGACCACTACCATCTAGAAGGACAAGGGCAGCAGATAGATGGGGACACCACCACCTGGAAGTTCCCCTCCAAGTCACTCACCATCCTGACTTGGAAATATATCGGCTGTTCCTTCACTGTCACTGGGTCAATGTCCTGGAACTCACTTTCTAACAGCATTGTGGGTGTACCTACACCACATGGACTGCAGCGGTTCAAGAAGGCAGCTCACCACTACCTTCTCAAGGGGAATTAGGGATGGGCAATAAATGCTGGGACCAGCTAACGAAGTCCACATCCCATGAATGAATTTTAAAAATCCACCCGAAACCTCTCAATTAGATTCCAGTCTGTAACTCACTCCCGGGTATCTGTTATTCTGTATATAAACCACCCCGAACCCCTCGATTAGATTCCAGTCTGTAACTCACTCTCGGGTATCTGTTATTCTATATATAAACCACCCAGAATCCCTCGATTAGATTCCAGCGTGTAACTCACTCCCGAGTATCTATTATTCTATATATAAACCACCCCGAAACCCTTGATTAGATTCCAATATGTAACTCACTCCCGGGTATCTATTATTCTATATATAAACCACCCCAAACCCCTCAATTAGATTCCAGTCTGTAACTCACCCTTAGGTATCTGTTATTCTGTATATAAACCACCCTGAACCCCTCAATTAGATTCAAGTCTCTAACTCACTCCCGGGTATCTGTTATTCTATATATAAACCACCCCGAACCCCTCGATTAGATTCCAGTCTGTAACTCACCCTTAGGTATCTGTTATTCTGTATATAAACCACCCTGAACCCCTCAATTATATTCCAGTCTGTAACTCACTCCTGGGTATCTGTTATTCTATATATAAACCCCCCCGAACTGCTCGATTAGATTCCAGTCTGTAACTCACTCCCGGGTATCTGTTATTCTATATATAAACCACCCTGAACCCCTCAATTAGATTCCAGTCTGTAACTCACTCCCGTGTAGCTGGTATTCTATATGTAAAGATAAGGCTGAAGCTTTCGCAACAATCTACAGCCAGAAGTGCCGAGTGGATGATCCATCTCGGCCTCCTCCGGAGGTTCCCAGCATCACAGGTGCCAGTCTTCAGCCAATTCGATTCACTCCACGTGATAGCAAGAAACAGTTAAAGGCACTGGATACTGCAAATGCTATGGGCCCTGACGATACTCCAGCAATAGTACTGTAGGCTTGTGCTGCAGAACTTGCCGTGACCCTAGCCAAGCTGTTCCAGTACAGCTACAACACTGGCATCTACCCGGCTATGTGGGAAATTGCCCAGGTATGTCCTGTACACAAAAAGCAGGACAAATCCAACCCGGCCAATTACCTCCCCATCAGTCTACTTTCCATCATCAGTAAAGTAATGGAAGGGGTAACAACAGAGCTAACAAGCGGCACTTGCTTAGCAATAACCTGCTCACTGACGCCCAGTGTGGGTTCCTCCAGGGCCACTCAGCTCCTGGCCTCATTACAGCCTTGGTTCAAACATGGACAAAAGGGCAGAACTCCCGAGGTGAGGTGAGAGTGACTGCCCTTGGCACCAAGGCAGCATTTGACCGAGTGTGGCATCAAGGAGCCCTAACAAAACTGGGGTCAATGGGAATCAGGGGGAAAACTCTCCACTGGTTGGAGTCATACCTAGCACAAAGGAAGATGGTTGTGGTTGTTGGAGGTCAGTCATCTCAGCTCCAGGACATCACTACAGGAGTTCCTCAGGGTTAGTGTCCTCGGCCCAACCATCTTCAGCTGCTTCATCAATGACCTTCCTTCCATCATACGGTCAGAAGTGGAGATGTTCGCTGATGGTTGCACAATGTTCAGCACCATTCGCGACTCCTCAGATACTGAAGCAGAACATGTCCAAATGCAGCAAGACCCGGACAATATCCAGGCTCAGGGCTGACAAGTGGCCAGTAGCATTCACACCACACAAGTGTCAGGTATTGACCATCTTCAACAAGAGAGAACCCAACCTTCATCCCTTCATGGTCAATGGAATTACCATCACTGAATCCCCCACTATCAACATCCTGGGGTTTACCATTGACCAGAAACTGAACTGAACCAGCCATATAAATACTGTGGCTCCAACAGCAGGTCAGAGGCTGGGAATCCTGCGGTGAGTAACTCACCTCCTGACTCCCCAAAGCCTGTGCACCATCTACAAGGCACAAGTCAGGAGTGTGATGGAATACTCTCCACTTGCCTGAATGAGTGCAGCTCCCACAACACTCAAGAACCTCGACACCATCCAGGACAAAGCAGCCCCGCTTGATCGGCAACCCATCCACAAACATTCACTCCCTCCACCACCGACGCACAGTAGCAGCAGTGTGTGTACCATCTACAAGATGCACTGCAGGAATTCACCAAGGCCCCTTCGACAGCACCTTCCAAACCCAAGACCACTACCATCTAGAAGGACAAGGGCAGCAGATAGATGGGGAACACCCACCACCTGGAAGTTCCCCTCCAAGTCACTCACCATCCTGACTTGGAAATATATCGGCCGTTCCTTCACTGTCGCTGGGTCAAAATCCTGGAACTCCCTCCCTAACAGCACTGTGGGTGTACCTACACCACAGGGACAAAATCCTGGAACTCCCTCCCTAACAGCACTGTGGATGTACCTACACCACAGGGACAAAATCCTGGAACTCCCTCCCTAACAGCGCTGTGGGTGTACCTACACCACAGGGACAAAATCCTGGAACTCCCTCCCTAACAGCGCCGTGGGTGTACCTACACCACAGGGACAAAATCCTGGAACTCCCTCCCTAACAGCACTGTGGGTGTACCTACACCACAGGGACAAAATCCTGGAACTCCCTCCCTAACAGCGCCGTGGGTGTACCTACACCACAGGGACAAAATCCTGGAACTCCCTCCCTAACAGCGCCGTGGGTGTACCTACACCACAGGGACAAAATCCTGGAACTCCCTCCCTAACAGCACGGTGGGTGTACCTACACCACAGGGACAAAATCCTGGAACTCCCTCCCTAACAGCACTGTGGGTGTACCTACACCACAGGGACAAAATCCTGGAACTCCCTCCCTAACAGCGCTGTGGGTGTACCTACCCCAGAGGGACAAAATCCTGGAAATCCCTCCCTAACAGCACTGTGGGTGTACCTACACCAAAGGGACAAAATCCTGGAACTCCCTCCCTAACAGCGCCGTGGGTGTACCTACACCACAGGGACAAAATCCTGGAACTCCCTCCCTAACAGCACTGTGGGTGTACCTACACCACACGGGGACTGCAGCGGCTCAAGAAGGCAGCTCACCCACCACCTTCTCAAGGGGGCAGTTAGGGATGGGCAAGAAATGCTGGGCCCAGCCAGCGAAGACCGTGGATGACTTAAAAAACCGTATCCAAAAGCAGGCCTCGATGCGCAGGTGACTCTCAGATCAGCCGTGATCCTTATGAGATGGCGGAGAAGGCTGTCAGGGGCTGAATGGCCTTCTCCTTGTTGCTATGTTGGTGAGGGGCGTCCGCCAAGTGGCCAAGCGGATTGTCTAGCGGCCTGTAAATCCTCACGGCGGCGAGGGTGGGAAGAGGGTCCTGTTCGGCCCTAGCGCAGAACGCAACGGGCAAGCGCTCTGCCGGGCCTGACCACGGAGCAATCCCATGGTTTCTCGGGGCGGCCATGTCGCGTGGAGGAGGAGGAGGAGGAGGAGGAGGAGGCGGAGGAGGAGGAGGAGGAGGAGGAGAGGGTTTGGCAGAGCCGGGACTGAGACGCAACCTCCCCAACCCAGAATGGAAGGACGAGGCGTTATCTGGGACGCTTGGGACGCGTTCTCTGGGATTTTGTGTGGAGGGGGGGTGGGGGGGTGGGGAGGGAGTTGGGGGGGGGTGGGGGCGGTTTTCTCGTTTTTGGAAAGAGGTCATATGCTCACCTTGGAAAGTGGCATCGAGCAGGTCCCTGCCAGGAAATGAGCAGAGCCACTCGGTCCGTGCGGGGGGATCCAGTTGTTTGCTTTGAGCTGCCGGAGCTTTCGTCGGGTGGCGGAGAGAAAACTGAAGGAGAACGAAGGCTGGTAACTTGTTGGAAATCGCAATGGGGCGGGGGGGGCGGAGAGGGGAACACGGATGTTACCAACCTGCTTGTTGAGAAGCCCGTCTTGTTGGGGAACAAGCTGAGGAAGGAAGGTTACCCTAACTGGCTCTCTCACTCGCTCACTCACTCACTCACTCTCGCAGTCTCTCACTGGCTGTTCCCCCTCTATCTCTCCCTCTCTCTCTCTCTCTCTGTCTCTCTCTCTCTGCCTCTTGCTCTCTGTCTCTCTCGCAGTCTCTCACTGTCTTTCTCTCTATGTCTGTCTCTCTCTCTCTCTCGCTCTTTCTCACTGCCTCTCTCTCAGTCTCTCTGTCTCTTGCTGGCTCTCTGTCTCTCTCTCTCTGTCTGTCTGTCTCTGTCTCCCTCTCTCTGTCTCTTTCTCTGTCTCTCTCTCTCTCTGTCTCTGTGTCTCCCTCTCTCTGTCTCTTTCTCTGTGTCTCTCTCTCTCTCTCTCTCTGTCTGTCTCTGTTTCTCCCTCTCTCTGTCTCTTTCTCTGTCTCTCTCTCACGCTCGGTCTCTCTGTCTGTCTCTGTGTCTCCCTCTCTCTGGCTCTCTCTCTGTTTCTCTCTCTGTCTCTGTCTCTCTCTGTCACTGTGTCTCCCTCTCTCTCTCTGTCTCTCTCCCTCTCTGTCTATCTCTCAATCTCTGTCTCTCTCTCTCGCTGTTTTTCTCTCTATCTCAGTCTCTCTCTCTGTGTCTCTCTCCCAGTGTCTTTCTCTGTCTCTGTCTCTCTCTGTCTCAGTCTCTCTCTTGCTTTCACTCACCGTCTCTCTCTCTCAGTCTATTTCTCAGCCTCTCTCTTTCTCTGACTCTCTGTCTCTCTCTCTCGCAGTCTCTGTCTCTGTCTCTCTCTCTCTCTCCCAGTCTCTCTCCCAGTCTCGGTCTCTATCGCCCTCTCTCTCACTCCCTCTCTCTCTCTCTCTTGCTTTCTCTCACTGTCTCCGTAAGACCATAAGACATAGGAGCAGAAATTAGGCCATTCGGCCCATCGAGTCTGCTCCGCCATTCAATCATGGCTGATAAGTTTCTCTACCCCATTCTCCTGCCTTCTCCCCGTAACCTTTGATCCCCTTACCAATCAAGAACCTATCTACCTCAGTCTTAAATACACTCAATGACCTGGCCTCCACAGCCTTTTGTGGCAATGAATTCCATAGATTCACCACTCTCTGGCTAAAGAAGTTTCTCCTCATCTCTGTTCTAAAAGGTCTTCCCTTTACTCTGAGGCTGTGCCCTCGGGTCCTAGTCTCTCCTACTAATGGAAACATCTTCCCCACGTCCGCTCTATCTTTCAGTATTCTGGAAGTTTCAATCAGATCCCCCCTCATCCTTCTAAACCCCATCGAGTTTAGACCCAGAGTCCTCAAACGTTCCTCGTATGTTAAGCCTTTCATTCCTGGGACCGTTCTCGTGAACCTCCTCTGGACCCTCTCCAGGGTCAGCACATCCTTCCTGAGATACGGGGCCCAAAATTGCTCACAATATTCTAAATGTGGTCTGACCAGAGCCTTATAAAGCCTCAGCAGCACATCCCTGCTTTTATATTATAGTCCTCTCGAAATAAAGGCCAACATCGCACTTGCCTTCCTAACTACCGACTCAACCTGCAAGTTAACCTTAAGAGAATCCTGGACTAGGACTCCCAAGTCCCTTTGCACACCAGGTTTCTGAATTCTCTTCCCATTTAGAAAATAGTCTATGCCTCTATTCTTCCTACCAAAGTGCATGACCTCACACTTCCCCACGTTGTATTCCATCTGCCACTTCTTTGCCCATTCTCCTAACCTGTCCAAATCCTTCTGCAGCCTCCCTGCCTCCTCAATACTACCTGTCCCTCCACCTATCTTTGTATCATCTGCAGGTTGCCCTCAGTTCCTCTCTCTCTCTCAGTCTCTTTCTCAGCCTCTCTCTCACTGTCTCTCTCTCTCTGCCTCTTTGTCTCTCTCTGTCCCCTTCTCTGTCTCTTTCACTCTCTCTCTGTCGCTCTCTCTTTCTCAGTCTCTTTCTCTCTCAGCCTCTCTCTCTCTTGCAGTATCTCACTGTCTCTCTCAGTCTCGCTCTCTCCGTCTCTCCCTCTCTTTTTGTCTCTCTGTCTCTCTCTCTCTGTCTCTCGCTCTATCTTGCTCGCAGTCTCTCACTGTCTTTCTCTCTATCTGTCTCTCATTGTCGCTCTCTTTCAGTCTCTTTCTATGTTTCTTGCTGCCTCTCTCTGTCCCTCTCTGTCAGTCTCTTTCACTTTCTCTCTGTTGCTCTCTCTCTTTCTATTGCTCTCTCTTGCTGTCGCTCTCTCTCTCACACAGTCTCTTACTGTCTCTCTCAGTCTCTCTCTCCCTCTCTCTGTCTTTCTGTTTCTCCCTCTCTCTGTCTCTCCCTCTCTCTGTCTCTCCCTCTCTTTTTCTCTCTCTGTCTCTCGCCCTCTCTCTCTCGCAGTCTCTCAGTGTCTTTCTCTCTATCTGTCTCTGTCTCATTGTCTCTCTCTTTCAGTCTCTTTCTATGTTTCTTGCTGCCTCTTTCTGTCTCTCTCTCTCTCTCTTCAACCCCCCTCCCCCCTCAACCGGGACTTCATAAGAGGGAAATCCAGGTCGACAGCGCTGGGACCCTGCGGACTTCATCCTTTATTTGCTTGCGCCTGCCCTCCCTAAGCCCATCTGCAGAGCGACTCTGTCCTTGGCGTGTGTGTGTGTTGTGTGTGTGTGTGTGTGCACACATGCAAGAGGGTGTGTTGTGTGTCTGTTGTGTGTGTGTGTTGTGTGTGTGTTGTGTGTGCGTTGTGTGTGTGTGTTGTGTGTGTGTTGTGTGTGTGTTGTGTGTTGTGTGTGTGTTGTGTGTGTGGTGTGTGTGTTGTGTGTGTGTGTTGTGTGTGTGTGTTGTGTGGTGTGTGTGTGTGTTGTGTGGTGTGTGTGTGTGTTGTGTGGTGTGTGTGTGTGTTGTGTGTTATGTGTGTGTGTTTTGTGTGTTGTGTGTGTGTGCTGTGTGTGTGTGTTGTGTGCGTGTGTTGTGTGTGTGTTGTGTGTGTGTTGTGTGTGTGTTGTGTGTGTGTTGTGTGTGTGTGTGCGCGTGTGTGTTGTGTGGTGTGTGCGTGTGTGTGTTGTGTGGTGTGTGTGTTATGTGTGAGTGTTGTGTGTGAGTGTTGTGTGTGTGTGTTGTGTGTGTGTGTTGTGTGTGTGTGTTGTGTGTGTGTTGTGTGTTGTGTGCGTGTGTGTGTGTGCGCGTGTGTGTTGTGTGGTGTGTGCGTGTGTGTGTTGTGTGCTGTGTGTGTTATGTGTGAGTGGTGTGTGTGTGTGTTGTGTGGTGTGTGTGTGTGTGTGTGTGTTGTGTGTGTGTGTGTTATGTGTGTGTGTGTGTTGTGTGTTGTGTGCGTGTGTGTGTGTTGTGTGAATGCGCGCTGGGGGAATTCTTTAGGAAGAGATAGATAATTCTACTTCCCGATTACAACTGTGTGCGAACCACAACTTGCAACTTGGTAGGAAGAGGTTGGGTTTTATCAGGAACAGTCGCTGTGAGTTTATTGAGAGAAACCTGGTTGAAGACTGGATCTTTTATTCTGGACACCAGTAGGGGAAATGGACTATTGGCTATTTTAGTGAGAAAATTAAACTTTTAAGTTAATGGTACAGCCTGCGGAGTAGTGAAGGTGGATCACACACACACTCCTCCCATCCAGGCCGTGACACTTGGGGGAGGTGAGTGGGGAGGTCACAGTCTCAGGCTAATGGGTTGGGACAAGGAGAAGCCTCTTCACCCAAAGTGCTCTTGAATCTTTCTTGGCTCCCGGTGAGCCCTGGGCGCTCGATTTGCTGAGGTCCTTGAGGAATGAGAGCGGTAGGTGTTTACGAACTGTGGGAGAATCTAGAACTCGGGGGGGGCGGTGGGGGGTCACTGTTTAAAAATAAGGGGGTCACCCATTTAGCACGGAGATGAGGAGAAATGTTTTCTCTCAGAGGCTGGTGAGACTTTGGAAGTCTCTCCCTCAGAAGGCGGGGGAAGCAGAGTCTCTGAGTATATTTAAGGTAGAATTGGATAGATTTTGTTTGTTTTATTCATTCACGGGGACGAGGGCTTCGCTGGCTGCGCCCAGCATTTATCGCCCATCCCTAATTGACCCCTTGAGAAAGTGGTGGGCGAGCCGCCTTCTTGAGTCGCTGCAGTCCCCGTGTGGTGTAGGTACACACACAGCGCTGTTAGGGAGGGAGTTCCAGGATTTTGTCCCTGTGGTGTAGGTACACCCACAGCGCTGTTAGGGAGGGAGTTCCAGGATTTTGTCCCCGTGTGGTGTAGGTACACCCACCGTGCTGTTAGGGAGGGAGTTCCAGGATTTTGTCCCCTGTGGTGTAGGTATACCCACAGTGCTGTTAGGGAGGGAGTTCCAGGATTTTGTCCGTGTGGTGTAGGTACACCCACAGCGCTGTTAGGGAGGGAGTTCCAGGATTTTGTCCCTGTGGTGTAGGTACACCCACAGCGCTGTTAGGGAGGGAGTTCCAGGATTTTGTCCCCGTGTGGTGTAGGTACACCCACCGTGCTGTTAGGGAGGGAGTTCCAGGATTTTGTCCCCTGTGGTGTAGGTATACCCACAGTGCTGTTAGGGAGTTCCAGGATTTTGTCCGTGTGGTGTAGGTACACCCACCGTGCTGTTAGGGAGGGAGTTCCAAGTTTTGGACCCAGCGACAGTGAAGGAACGGCCGATATATTTCCAAGTCGGGATGGTGAGTGACTTGGAGGGGAACTTCCAGGTGGCGGGTGTTCCCCATCTATCTGCTGCCCTTGTCCTTCTAGATGGTAGTGGTCTTGGGTTTGAAAGGAGCTGTCGTAGCTATTCCTGTTAAGCAAGGGGGTGATAGGTTAGCGGGGGGAGGCGGGAAGCAGATTCGAGGTCACTGTCAGATCGGCCATGATCTTATTAAATGGCGGAACAGCCTTGAGGGGCCGAATGGCCTACTCCTTGCTCGTATGTTCGTGCAAATCGGGGGGGGGGATGTGCAGAAAGGATGGGAACATAGAGTCGAGGTAGCAGATCAGCCACGATTGTACTGAAAGGCGCTGCAGGCTCAGGAGCCAAATGCCCCCACCCCCACCCACCTCTGCTCATGTGGCCATGAGTGGGTAAAGATCTGGCAAACGGAGTGTCATAGTGGGCAGAGGTGATATTGTCCATTTTGGCAGGAAGAGTTAAAAACAGGGAGCTTATTATCTAAAAGGTGAGAGGTTGCAGAGCTCTGAGGTGCAGAGGGATCTGGGTGTCCCAGTGCATGAATCACGAAAGGTTAGTGTGCGGGTACGACTGGTAATTAGGAAAGTGAATCGAATGTTATCATTTATTGGGAGGGGGATTGAATACAGAAGTAGGGAGGTTCTGCTCCAGCTGTCCAGGGCACTGGTGAGACCACATCTGGAGCACGGTGTCCAGTACAGGTCTCCTTATTTAAGGAAGGATGTAACTGGGTTGGAAGCCGTTCAGAGAAGGTTTACCGGACTAATCCCAGGAATGGGTGGGTTGTCTCATGAGGAAAGGTTGGACAGGTTAGGCTCGTACCCGCTGGAGTTTAGAAGAGTGAGAGGCGACTGGATTGAAACCTTTAAGGACCCTGAGGGGGTTTTGGAGTGGGTGGATGTGGAGAGAATGTTTCCTCTTGTGGGAGAATCTAGAACTCGGGGGGGGTGGGGGGGGGTCACTGTTTAAAAATAAGGGGGTCACCCATTTAGGACAGAGATGAGGAGAAATGTTTTCTCTCAGAGGCTGGTGAGACTTTGGAAGTCTCTCCCTCAGAAGGCGAGGGAAGCAGAGTCTCTGAATATTTTTAAGACAGAGGTGGATAGATTCTTGGTTAACAAGGGGGGTGGGGGGGGGTGAAAGGTTATCGGGGGGGGTGGTCAACGGGAATGTGGGTTTGAGGTGACAATCGGATCAGACAGGATCGTATAGGATGGGGGAGCAGGGCTCGAGGGGCTGAGTGGCCTACTCCTGCTCCTAATAACTATGTTCGTATATCATTGGCATATGAATTCTGTTATACATTTCACTGCTATAAGCACTTTTTAAAAATTCATTCACGGGATGTGGGCCTCGCTGGCTGGACCAGCATTTATTGCCCATCCCTAATTGCCCCTTGAGAAGGTGGTGGTGAGCTGCCTTCTCGAGCCGCTGCAGTCCATGTGGTGTCGGTACACCCACGGTGCTGTTAGGGAGGGAGTTCCAGGATTTTGTCCCTGTGGTGTCGGTACACCCACGGTGCTGTTAGGGAGGGAGTTCCAGGATTTTGACCCAGTGACAGTGAAGGAACGGCCGATATATTTCCAAGTCAGGATGGTGAGTGACTTGGAGGGGAACTTCCAGGTGGTGGTGTTCCCCATCTATCTGCTGCCCTTGTCCTTCTAGATGGTAGTGGTCGTGGGTTTGGAAGGTGCTGTCGAAGGAGTCTTGGTGAATTCCTGCAGTGCATCTTGTAGATGGTACACACACTGCTGCTACTGTGTGTCGGTGGTGGAGGGAGTGAATGTTTGTGGATGGGGGGCCGATCAAACGGGGCTGCTTTGTCCTGGACGGTGTCGAGCTTCTTGAGTGTTGTGGGAGCTGCACTCATCCAGGCAAGTGGAGAGTATTCCATCACACTCCTGACTTGTGCCTTGTAGATGGTGCACAGGCTTTGGGGAATCAGGAGGTGAGTTACTCTCCGCAGGATTCCCAGCCTCTGACCTGCTCTTGTAGCTACAGTATTTATATGGCTGGTCCAGTTCAGTTTCTGGTCAATGGTAACCCCCAGGATGTTGATAGTGGGGGATTCAGCGATGGTAATGCCATTGAACATCAAGGGGCAATGGTTAGATTCTCTCTTGTCGGAGATGGTCATTGCCTGACACTTGTGTGGCGTGATATGGAGACCAGAACTGTGCATAGTGCTCCAAGTGTGGTCTAACCGAGGGATACGGAGACCAGAACTGTGCACAGTGCTCCAAGTGTGGTCTAACCGAGGGATACGGAGACCAGAACTGTGCACAGTGCTCCAAGTGTTGTCTAACCGAGGGATACGGAGACCAGAACTGTGCACAGTGCTCCACGTGTGGTCTAACCGAGGGATACGGAGACCAGAACTGTGCAGAGTGCTCCAAGTGTGGTCTAACCGAGGGATACGGAGACCAGAACTGTGCACAGTGCTCCAAGTGTGGTCTAACCGAGGGATACGGAGACCAGAACTGTGCACAGTGCTCCAAGTGTTGTCTAACTGAGGGATACGGAGACCAGAACTGTGCACAGTGCTCCAAGTGTGGTCTAACCGAGGGATACGGAGACCAGAACTGTGCACAGTGCTCCAAGTGTGGTCTAACCGAGGGATACGGAGACCAGAACTGTGCACAATGCTCCAAGTGTGGTCTAACCGAGGGATACGGAGACCAGAACTGTGCACAGTGCTCCAAGTGTTGTCTAACTGAGGGATACGGAGACCAGAACTGTGCACAGTGCTCCAAGTATGGTCTAACCGAGGTATACGGAGACCAGAACTGTGCACAGTGCTCCAAGTGTGGTCTAACCGAGGGATACGGAGACCAGAACTGTGCACAGTGCTCCGAGTGTGGTCTAACCGAGGGATACGGAGACCAGAACTGTGCACAGTGCTCCAAGTGTGGTCTAACCGAGGGATACGGAGACCAGAACTGTGCACAGTGCACCAAGTGTGGTCTAACTGAGGCTCCAGGTAAATTTACCATGACTTCTCTGCTTTTCCGGTCTGTCCCCCTAAAAGCGTATCCCAGGCACAGCAGACATGGAGTGGATGTTTCCCCTTCTGGAACATTCTAGAACGTGAGGCCATAGTTTTAGGCTAAGGGCTGGTAGATTTAAATCAGAGAGGAGGAGGAATTACTTTTCTCAAAGGGTGGTGAATCGGTGGAATTCACTCTCTCAGGGTGCAGTGGATGCCGGGACGCTGAATAAATTTAAGGAGGAGGTAGACAGGTTTTTAATTAGTAACGGGTTGAAAGGTCATGGGGAGAGGGCAGGAAATTGGAGTTGAGGCCGAATTGAGATCAGCCAAGATCGTAATGAATGGAGGGGCTGAATTACCCACTCCTGCTCCTCGTTCTTATATGATCCTTCTACCAATCATGTTCAATCTGTGCCCCCTGGTAACTGACCCCCTCCGTTAGGGGGGAAACAAGTCTTCCCTGTCTACCCTATCTCGGCCCCTCATGATCTTGTACACCCTCGGTTAGGTCACCTCGAAACCTCCTCTGTTCTGAGGAGAGCATCACCAGCCTACCCAGCCTCTCCCCATAGCTGCCGTTTTCAAGCCCTTGGCACGTTCTTATTCAATGTACCTCCCGATAAACACCAAGATACACTCAAGAAACACCCATTTCAAATCTTTATTGTTTAATAATGAGAGCAGTGTTTTTACAACTTGGTTACATCACCAAAACAGTTCTCTTGCTTTTAGACTCTTGGCTAGTGCAAAGCTTGAACACGGGGACTGAATTAGACACAATTTTGGCGTTAATTCCATTAATAGGGAATAATATCTGCAAATGCATTAATCTACGATCCATCGCAGGAGACTTGGAGTGCACCGCTATTGGCCGTCCGTGGGCGGGGGGGGCGGGGAGGGGTGTGGGAAAGGCCTTGGCCAATCTCAATCGAGCACCAAAGGGAGCGCCACGACGGCTCGGAGGTCAACTCACCCGACCAATCACCGGCTGAGGTTTACCCGGGCCATGTTATCGCGCCAACAGCGAACTCAAGTGGACCAATCGCGGTTGAGTTCCAATGGACTGCGTTGTTGGGTCGACGGTCAACCACTGGGCCAATCGCGGTTGAGTTTCAATGGACTGCGTTGGGTCAACGGTCAACCACTGGACCAATCACGGTTGAGTTTTAATGGACTGCGTTGTTGGGTTGACAGTCAACCACTGGACCAATCACGGTTGAGTTTTAATGGACTGCGTTGGGTCAACGGTCAACCACTGGGCCAATCACGGTTGAGTTTCAATGGACTGCGTTGGGTCAACGGTCAATCACTGGACCAATCACGGTTGAGTTTTAATGGACTGTGTTGTTGGGTTGACAGTCAACCACTGGACCAATCGCAGTTGAGTTTCAATGGACTGCGTGTTGGGTCAACGGTCAACCACTGCACCAATCACGGTTGAGTTTCAATGGACTGCGTTGTTGGGTCAATGGTCAACCACCGGATCAATCGCGGTTGAGTTTCAATGGACTGCGTTGTTGGGTCGACAGTCAACCACTGGACCAATCGCGGTTGAGTTTCAATGGAACCTGAGAGGGGTGAAAGGTCGGTGGCTTGACCAACCTCGAAGGTAATTCTATTATGAAGCTCCCCCTACAGGCAAAGGGCCCATATTGGTGCACCCCGGCATTTCAATTCTGGGGAAAGAGCCTTCGCAAAGAGGAGGAGGGGGGGGTCGTGGGGTGGGGGGGGGTTGGGAGGGCGTGGGGAGGGGTGGGGTGCGCGGCTGGTGTGAGGGGTGGCATTGGAGGGCTTAGCGACAGGTCCGGGGGTAACGGAGGGCATTGCGAACCAAGCCCACCATGCGATTGTCCGCTTGCAAGCCCTCCCCTCCCCCCATGACCTTGAGGGTTGACTGCCTGCTAGAAGGCGGTGGGAAAGGAAGGAGAGGCTACAGAGATGAGAGAGAGTGAGAGAGAGACAAGTCCCCCCTCCTGTCTGCCGCTGCGTCACTCCGCGAAATCTTCAGGCAACCCCCAACTTGGCGACCTTTAACCCCCCACCCCCACCGAACCTGGGATCGTGCCACCTGCCATCTTTTAGCGTGGACCCAGCCTCCTCAGAGCCTCGTCTCTTCCTCATCCCCCACCCCTCCCCCCCCCCAACCCTGACAGACAGCCCTGTTCCTCCCTCCGCACCAACCAACCGGGGTCGACCAGTCAAGAGTTGGTGCCTCACGAGACCCGAGGAGAGGCCCCTCTCAGGATGGAACTCATCTCACCAGATGTGGCTGGCCGTCAGTTGGCCGGGGGGGGGGGGGGGGGCGGTGGGGGTGGTGGGGAAAGTGCGGGGGCCCTAGCTTTTGTAGTGAGGGCGCCTAGCACTTAAAGGGCCGCAGCGCGTGAGAAGATGGGTATGGAGGAGGGAGACCAAGGTCCCCAGCTTTCAGACTGAGGGCGCGCAGCGCGTAAAGGGCCGCAGCGCGTGAGAAGACGAGCATGGAGGAGGGAGACCAAGGTCCCCAGCTTTCAGACTGAGGGCGCGCAGCGCGTAAAGGGCCGCAGCGCGTGAGAAGACGGGCATGGAGGAGGGAGACCAAGGTCCCCAGCTTTCAGACTGAGGGCGCGCAGCGCGTAAAGGGCCGCAGCGCGTGAGAAGACGAGCATGGAGGAGGGAGACCAAGGTCCCCAGCTTTCAGACTGAGGGCGCGCAGCGCGTAAAGGGCCGCAGCGCGAACACGGCTGCAAAGGCGGGCGGCGGACAAGGAAGAAGTGCGGCGGAGGGAGGCGACGGAAGTCGGTGGTGAGGGGGGCGGGGGTAAGGGAGGGGGTAGGGGTGAATTCGGGAGATTGGCCAGGCACCTCTCCGACCAGAAACGTCGACCAGCGGGGACGTTCCTCGGCTGGAGAGGGTGGGAGGGTAGAGGGAGGCAGCGAAGGGGGTGGGTGGGGGAAAGGGGGAGGTGGGGGGGGGGTGGAGGGAGGGGATGAGGGAAAGGATTAAAGGGGGAAGTGCGGAGTTATTTGGCATTGGAACTTTTCTTTCGCTTGCTGTTGGCCGGGAGTTTTGTCGTCTCGGTGTCACTGCCGGTGTCCGAGTCGGTCAGTGTCATCTCGATGGTCATGAGGACCCGCGGAGCCCGGGTCAAGCCCCCGCCTCCATCCCGAGGACCCCGCGGTGGGGGTAACCGCTACTTCTTGTCCCTCTTGGACTCTGAGAGCTTGGACTTCTTCTCGCTGGCCCCCTTGCCGCTCTTGCTCTGGTCCAGGGTGGCATAGAGCACGGGTCCCTACGCGGGGAGACAGAGAGGGGAGCAAGGGGTTGGAAGTGGGGTGGCTTCGGAAGTAGCTCTCGGAAGCGTCCGCCACCGATTCGTCCCCGACAACCCCCCCCCACCCCGCCCCCCTCGTCCGAACCCCCACCCCCCAAGTCCCTTCCTGTAAAGCCACAGCCCCAATCAAGCCTTCACTCCCCAATTCCACCCCCCCAACCCCTTTACTCTCATCCCGTCTGACCTGTCGCTCCAACTTCCCCCTCCAAAACCCTCCCCTCTCCAATCCCCCTCCCCTCCAGACCTCTTCCCTCCGAAGCCCTTCCCTCCAATCCCCCTCCCCTCCAGTCATCTTCCCTCCGAAGCCCTTCCCTCCAATCCCCCTCCCCTCCAGTGCTCTTCCCTCCAAATCCCTTCCCTACCATCCCCCTCCCCTCCAGTCCTCTTCCCTCCAAACCCCCTGCCCCCAGTCCCCTTCCCTCCAATCCCCCTCCCCTCCAGTCCTCTTCCCTCCAAACCCCTCCCCTCCAGTCCTCTTCCCTCCAATCCCCCTCCCCTCCAGTCCTCTTCCCTCCAAACCCCCTGCCCCAGTCCCCTTCCCTCCAATCCCCCTCCCCTCCAGTCCTCTTCCCTCCAAACCCCTCCCCTCCAGTCCCCTTCCCTCCAATCCCCCTCCCCTCCAGTCCCCCTTCCCTCCAAACCCCCTCCCCTCCAGTCCTCTTCCCTCCAAACCCCTCCCCTCCAGTCCTCTTCCCTCCAAACCCCTCCCCTCCAGTCCCCTTCCCTCCAATCCCCCTCCCCTCCAGTCCCCTTCCCTCCAATCCCCCTCCCCTCCAGTCCTCTTCCCTCCAAACCCCTCCCCTCCAGTCCCCTTCCCTCCAATCCCCCTCACCTCCAGTCCTCTTCCCTCCAATCCCCCTCCCCTCCAGTCCCCTTCCCTCCAATCCCCTCCCCTCCAGTCCCCTTCCCTCCAATCCCCCTCCCCTCCAGTCCCCTTCCCTCCAATCCCCCTCCCCTCCAGTCCTCTTCCCTCCAATCCCCCTCCCCTCCAGACCTCTTCCCTCCAAACCCCCTGCCCCCAGTCCCCTTCCCTCCAATCCCCCTCCCCTCCAGTCCCCTTCCCTCCAATCCCCCTCCCCTCCAGTCCTCTTCCCTCCAAACCCCCTGCCCCCAGTCCCCTTCCCTCCAATCCCCCTCCCCTCCAGTCCCCTTCCCTCCAAACCCCCTGCCCCCAGTCCCCTTCCCTCCAATCCCCCTCCCCTCCAGTCCTCTTCCCTCCAAACCCCTCCCCTCCAGTCCCCTTCCCTCCAATCCCCCTCCCCTCCAGTCCTCTTCCCTCCAAACCCCTCCCCTCCAGTCCTCTTCCCTCCAAACCCCTCCCCTCCAGTCCTCTTCCCTCCAATCCCCCTCCCCTCCAGTCCCCTTCCCTCCAATCCCCCTCCCCTCCAGTCCTCTTCCCTCCAATCCCCCTCCCCTCCAGTCCCCTTCCCTCCAATCCCCCTCACCTCCAGTCCTCTTCCCTCCAATCCCCCTCCCCTCCAGTCCCCTTCCCTCCAATCCCCCTCCCCTCCAGTCCCCTTCCCTCCAATCCCCCTCCCCTCCAGTCCCCTTCCCTCCAATCCCCCTCCCCTCCAGTCCTCTTCCCTCCAATCCCCCTCCCCTCCAGTCCTCTTCCCTCCAAACCCCCTGCCCCCAGTCCCCTTCCCCCCAATCCCCCTCCCCTCCAGTCCCCTTCCCTCCAATCCCCCTCCCCTCCAGTCCCCTTCCCTCCAATCCCCCTCCCCTCCAGTCCACTTCCCTCCAATCCCCCTCCCCTCCAGTCCTCTTCCCTCCAAACCCCCTCCCCTCCAGTCCTCTTCCCTCCAAACCCCTCCCCTCCAGTCCTCTTCCCTCCAAACCCCTCCCCTCCAGTCCCCTTCCCTCCAATCCCCCTCCCCTCCAGTCCCCTTCCCTCCAATCCCCCTCCCCTCCAGTCCTCTTCCCTCCAATCCCCCTCCCCTCCAGTCCTCTTCCCTCCAAACCCCCTGCCCCCAGTCCCCTTCCCTCCAATCCCCCTCCCCTCCAGTCCCCTTCCCTCCAATCCCCCTCCCCTCCAGTCCCCTTCCCTCCAAACCCCCTGCCCCCAGTCCCCTTCCCTCCAATCCCCCTCCCCTCCAGTCCTCTTCCCTCCAAACCCCTCCCCTCCAGTCCCCTTCCCTCCAATCCCCCTCCCCTCCAGTCCCCTTCCCTCCAAACTCCCTGCCCCCAGTCCCCTTCCCTCCAATCTCCCTCCCCTCCAGTCCCCTTCCCTCCAATCCCCCTCCCCTCCAGTCCTCTTCCCTCCAATTCCCTCCCCTCCAATCCCCTTCCCTTCATATCCCCTGTCCCTAGCCCTCTTCCCTCCGAACTTCCTGCCGCTACTTCTCTCCCCTCCAATTCCCTCCCCTCCAAACCCCCTGCCCCCAGTCCTCTTCCCTCCAGTTCCCTTCCCTCCAAATCCCTTCCCTCCAAATCCCTCCCCTCCAAATCCCTCCCCTCCAGATAGCTCCCCTCCAATCACCGTCCCCTCCTATCTCCCTAGTCCTTTTTCGTCCATATCTCACCCTTCCAATCCCCCTCCCCTCCAACACCCCTCCCTCCAATCCGCCTCACCTCCTCTCTAATCCCTTCCCCTCTAACCCTCTCCCACCTAACCCCCTGCACTCTGACCCACTCCGCTCTAACCCCTCTGTTCCAATCCCCTCCCCTCTAACCCCCTTCCCACCAATCAGGTCCCCTCCAGAACCCCTCCTCTCTTCCAATTCTCCGACCGTCCTATACCCCTCCCTGCCAATCTCCCTCTCCACCGATCTCCCTCTCCCCCAAACCCCCCTCTCCCCATTCCCTCCCCTCCGATTCGGTTCCCAGACGCAGTACATGTTCAGTGCTGGGTGCCCATTCCCCAGAAATGTTAGTGGCCTCCTTAGAATACGTCCCTCCTCCCCAGTGCTTTCATACTTACTTTACTCACGGTTCCAGCTTTGCCACTAGCTTTCCCTCGTTCTGCAGCACTGGGCAAGACACAGAGCACAAATATTATTCCAATCACAGTAGCTGTATCTGAACAACAAAGCCATTACATACAGACATAGAGAGGGATTTGGGAGGTTTACATATAGCACAACAGGTACCAGCGAGTGAGTTACAGACAGGAACATAATCGAGAGGTTCGGGGTGGTTTATATATAGAATAACAGATACCCGGGAGTGAGTTACAGACTGGAATATAATCGAGGGGTTTGGGGTGGTTTATATATAGAATAACAGATACCCAGGAGTGAGTTACAGACTGGAATATAATCGAGGGGTTTGGGGTGGTTTATATATAGAATAACAGATACCCGGGAGTGAGTTACAGACAGGAATCTAATCGAGGGGTTCAGGGTGGTTTATATATAGAATAACAGATACTGGGAGTGAGTTACAGACAGGAATCTAATCGAGAGTTTCGGGGTGGTTTATATATAGAATAACAGATATTCGGGAGTGAGTTACAGACAGGAATCTAATCGAGGGTTTCGGGGTGGTTTATATATAAAATAACAGATATTCGGGAGTGAGTTACAGAATGGAATCTAAACGAGGGGTTCGGGGTGGTTTATATATAGAATAACAGATACCCGGGAGTGAGTTACAGACTGGAATCTAATCGAGGGGTTCGGGGTGGTTTATATATAGAATAACAGATACCCGAGAGTGAGTTACAGACTGGATCTAATGGAGGTGTTTTTTGTGTGCTCTCTCTTTGCTTCCCTTTCTCTCTCTCTCCCTCAGTCTCTCTCTCTCTCCCTCTGTCTCTCTTTTTCTCTTTCTCTCTGTCTCTCTCTTTTTCTCTCTGTGTTCCCCTGACTCTCTCTCTCCCTCTCTCTCTGTCTGTCTCTCCATTTCTCCCCCTCTATCTCTCTTTCTCTCTCTCACTGTCTCTCTCTGTTTCTTTCTGTGTTTCTCCCCCACCTTTCTCTTTCTTTCTCTCTCTGTCTGTTTCTCTCTCCACAACTCTGCCTCTATCTCCCTTTCTCTCTCTGTCATTTTCTCTCTTTCTCTATCTTTCTCTTTCTGCCACTCTCTTTCTCTGTCTCTCCCTCTTTCTTTCTCTCTCTCTCTCTCTCTGTCTCTGGCTGTCTCTCTCTCTCCGTCTCCCTCTCTATCTCTTAGATGTGATTTAAGCGTGAATATAGGAGGTATGATCAGTAAGTTCGCAGATGGCACAAAAATTGGTGGTGCTGTAAATAATGAGGAGGAAAGCCTTAGAGGACGATATAGATGGGCAAATAAAATTTAACCTTGAGTAGTGAGAGGTGATGCATTTTGGGAGAACTAACACCGCAAGGGAACACACAATAAATGGTCAGACCCGAGGAAGTACAGATGATCAGAGGGACCTTGGTGTACATGTCCATAGATCCCTGAAGGCAGCAGCACAGGTAAAGTGGTTAAGACGTAATATGGGATACTTGCCTTTATTAGCCGAGACTTAGAGTATAAGAGCAGAGGGAGGTTATGCTGGGACTGTATAAAACACTGGTTAGGGCACAGCTGGTGTGCTGTGTGCAGTTCTGATCGCAGAGGGTGAACATGATTGAGGTGTATAAAATTATGAGGGGCATAGATAGGGGTAGACAGGAAAGAACTTTTCCCCTTGGTGGAGGGATCAATAACCAGGGGGCATAGATTTAAGGTAAGGGGCAGGAGGTTTAGAGGGGATGTGAGGAAGAATGGTTTCACCCAGAGGGTGGTGGGAATCTGGAACTCACTGCCTGAAAGGGTGGGAGAGGCAGAAACCCTCATAACATTGAAGCAGTGTTTGGATGTGCACTTGAAACACTATAGCATACAGGGCTGCAGGCCTAGTGCTGGAAAATGGGATTAGAATAGATAGTTACTTGATGGCCGGCACCCTCTATCTCTCTCTCTCTTTCTGTTTCTTTCTCTCTCTCCCTCACCATCTCTTTCTCTGTCTCTCTCTCTGTTTTTCACTCTCTCTCTGTCTCTGCCTTTCTCTGTTTCTCTGTCTTTCCCTCTCTATCTCTCTCTCTCTGATTCTCTCTCTCTCAGTTTTTCTGTCTCTCTCTCTCTGTGTCTCTCTCTGATTCTCTCTCTCTGTCTCTCCCCCTCTCTCCCATCCCCATCTCTACCTCTCTCTCTTTATCTTGCTCTCTCTCTATCTCAATCTCTTTCTATCTCAATCTCTCTCTGTCTCACTCTGTCTCTCACGCTCTTGTTCCACCTCACTGACACCTCTTGTTCTCTCTGTCCTTGTCTCTCTGTTTCTCTCTCTCTCTCTCTCTCTCCCTGTCTCTCTCTCACTCTCTCCCTATCTCTCTCTCTGTCTATCCCTGTCTCTCTGTCTCCCTCTCTGTGTCTCTCTCTGTCTCTGTCTCTCTCTCTCTCCCCGTCTCTCTGTCTCTCTGTCTCTCTCTGTGTCTCTCTGTCTCTGTCTCTCTCTTTCTCCCTCTGTCTCTCTCTCTCTCACTCTCTCCCTATCTCTCTCTTTGTCTCTCCTTGTCTCTCTGTCCCCCTCTCTGTGTCTCTCTCTGTCTCTGTCCCTCTCTCTCTCTCTCCCTCTGTCTCTCTCTCTCTCTCCAGCTGTCTCTCTGTCTCTCTCTGTGTCTCTCTGTCTCTGTCTCTCTCTCTCTGTCTCTCTCTCCCCCGTCTCTCTGTCTCTCTCTCTCTCCCCCTGTCTCTCTGTCTCTCTCTCTCTGTCTCTCTCTCTCTCTCCCCCGTCTCTCCCTCTCTCTGTCTCCCTCTGCCTCTCACGCTCTTGTTCCACCTCACTGACACCTCTTGTTCTCTCTGTCCTTGTCTCTGTTTCTTTCTCTCTCTCTCTCTCTCCCTGTCTCTCTCTCACTCTCTCCCTATCTCTCTCTCTGTCTATCCCTGTCTCTCTGTCTCCCTCTCTGTGTCTCTCTCTGTCTCTGTCTCTCTCTCTCTCCCCCTGTCTCTCTGTCTCCCTCTCTGTCTCTCTCTGTGTCTCTCTGTCTCTGTCTCTCTCTCTTTCTCCCTCTGTCTCTCTCTCTCTCACTCTCTCCCTATCTCTCTCTTTGTCTCTCCCTGTCTCTATGTCCCCCTCTCTGTGTCTCTCTCTGTCTCTGTCTCTCTCTCTCTCTCTCTCCCTCTGTCTCTCTCTCCCTCTCCAGCTGTCTCTCTGTCTCTCTCTGTCTCTCTGTCTCTGTCTTTCTGTCTCTCTCTCTCTCTCTCCCCCTGTCTCTCTGTCTCTCTCTCTCTGTCATGTCTCTCTCTCTCCCCCGTCTCTCACTCTCTGTCTCTCTCTCTCCCCCACCGTCTCTCCGTCTCTCTGTCTCCCTCTCTGTCTCTCTCTGTCTCTGTCTGTCTCTCTCTCTCTCCCCCTGTCTCTCGGTCTCTCTCTCTCTCCCCTGTCTCTCTCTCTCTGTCTCTCTCTCTCCCCCGTCTCTCCCTCTCTCTGTCTCTCTCTCTCTCCCCCTGTCTCTCTCTCTCTGTCTCTCTGTCTCTGTCTCTCTGTCTCCCTCTTTCTCTCTCTGTCTCTCTCTCTCTCTCTCTCACTGTTCCTCTCCCCCTCACTCACCTGGCTCCTTTGAAGAAAATAGTCTCACTCCTGGCACGCCTCCTGACAATGTACCGGAACAGGTACAAGCCTCCAACGATGAGGAGGATGATACCCAGGAAGGTTCCAATGATTGCACCTGAGACAACACCAGCACCAACTGGGGGGACTGCGGAAACGAGAGAGGTGCCAGTCAGCACAAACACTTACAAACATCTTGGCTATTAAGCTGAGCCACATAGACTGACTCTCTTGGCCATCACGGCACACAGAGGATGGCCACTCGGCCCATTGAGTCCATGCCAGCTCACGGTAGAGCAACCCACTCAGTCCCATTCCTCCCTGTTCTATCCCCATATCCCTCTTGAGCTAAATTCCCTCAAAGTCCCGTCCAAATTCCTTTTGAAATGATTCAATGTCCCCGATCCCACCACCCTCGCAGGCAGTTCTGGTCTCCGTATCCCCTCGGTCAGACCACACTTGGAGCACTGTGCACAGTTCTGGTCTCCGTACCCCTCGGTTAGACCACACTTGGAGCACCGTGCACAGTTCCGGTCTCCGTATCCCTCGGTTAGACCACACTCGGAGCACTGTGCACAGTTCTGGTCTCCGTATCCCTCGGTTAGACCACACTTGGAGCACTGTGCACAGTTCTGGTCTCCGTACCCCTCGGTTAGACCACACTTGGAGCACTGTGCACAGTTCTGGTCTCCGTACCCCTCGGTTAGACCACACTTGGAGCACTGTGCACAGTTCTGGTCTCCGTATCCCTCGGTTAGACCACACTTGGAGCACTGTGCACAGTTCTGGTCTCCATATCCCTCGGTTAGACCACACCTGGAGCACTGTGCACAGTTCTGGTCTCCGTATCCCTCGGTTAGACCACACTTGGAGCGTACAGACACACGCAGACAGAATTTGAATGCATTACTTCTGTCATAAACAGTCAGGTGGACATCGGAGGAAGTTCCGACCACATCTGGGGGGTTCTTAACATCACAGGTGAAGGTTCCGTTATCGATGTAGTCGAGGTTACGGATCACGATGGAGCCATCTTGTTTGGAAATATCTCCGACCCATTCCACTCGCCCTCTGAACTGACCCCATTTCTCAATATAAGGGATGCCGTTGCCATAATGAAAGATCTGTCACAATAGAGAAGACAGTTAGAATGACACAACCCCATTAAATCTCCCTCTACACTGTCCCCATCAAAAACTACCAACACAGGTTTAGCACGGGGTTAGATACAGAGTAAAGCTCCCTCTACACTGTCCCCATCAAACACTCCCAGGACAGGTACAGCACGGGGTTAGATACAGAGTAAATCTCCCTCTACACTGTCCCCATCAAACACACACAGGACAGGAACAGCACGGGGTTAGATACAGAGTAAATCTCCCTCTTCACTGTCACCATCAAACACTCCCAGGACAGGTACAGCAAGGGGTTAGATACAGAGTAAATCTCCCTCTACACTGTTCCCATCAAACACTCCCCGGACAGGTACAGCACAGGGTTAGATACAGAATAAATCTCCCTCTACACTGTCCCCATCAAACACTCCCCGGACAGGAACAGCACGGGGTTAGATACAGAGTAAATCTCCCTCTACACTGTCCCCATCAAACAGTCCCAGGACAGGTACAGCACAGGGTTAGATACAGAATAAATCTCCCTCTACACTGTCCCCATCAAACACTCACAGGGCAGGAACAGCACGGGGTTAGATACAGAGTAAATCTCCCTCTACACTGTTCCCATCAAACACTCCCAGGACAGGTACAGCACGGGGTTAGATACAGAGTAAAGCTCCCTCTACACTGTCCCCATCAAACACACCCAGGACAGGTACAGCACGGGGTTAGGTACAGAGTAAAGCTCCCACCTGCTTGAACATCTCTCTGCCATTCCCGCAGCACTGTTTCCACCCCACCCTCGCCAACGCCCCAACTGCCCACCCTTCCCAGCGGCCCCGCCCACGTCCCCCGCTCGGTGGGATTGCGGCCGGACCCTTGACTTACGGAGATGATGTCCCGTGAGTTGTCTGGCCGGAAGCGCCAGGACAGGGTGGTGAGGTCTGAGACATACTCGCTGGACCAGAAGCCGCAGTACAGCGTGACATCTGAACCCACTCGCTTGTGGAGGTTGTGGTGTGTTGAGACTGAGATACCCTCCGAGGGTCGTAGAACTGATGGAGAGACAAACAGACAGTGAGAGGAGAGGGCGAGGCAGAGAGAGAGGTAACCACACCAATGGCTGTACACCCACTGAACTACTTAATGCCTCCCAACACATGAGTTGAAACACAACGACATGACTCAGAGCCTTTAAAAGAGAGATGAGGTACAGTTGACCCAAAGCTGGGACAAAGAGGGAGGTCTTAAGGACTGTCTTAAAGGAGGAGAGAGGCGGTGAGGTGTAGGGAGGGAATTCCAGATCTCAGGGCCCCAGGCAGCTGAAGGCACGGTCACCAATGGTGCAGCAATGGGAATCGGGGACAAATCGGAGGAGCGGAGAGTTCTCGGAGGGTCATAGGTGCTGGCGGAGGTTGCAGAGATAGGGAGGGTTGTAGGGGCTGGCGGAGGTTACAGAGATAGGGAGGGTTGGAGGGGATGGCGGAGGTTACAGAGATAGGGAGGGTTGTAGGGGCTGGAGTAGGTTACAGAGATAGGGAGGGTTGTAGGGACTGGAGGAGGTTACAGAGATAGGGAGGGTTGTAGGGACTGGAGGAGGTTACAGAGATAGGGAGGGTTGTAGGGACTGGAGGAAGTTACGGAGATAGGGAGGGTTGTAGGGGCTGGAGGAGGTTACAGATATAGGGAGGGTTGTGGGGACTGGAGGAGGTTAAAGAGATAGGGAGTGTTGTAGGGGCTGGACGAGGTTACAGAGATAGCAAGGGTTGCAGGGACAAGAGGAGGTTTCAGATATAGGGAGGGTTGTAGGGGCTGGCGGAGGTTACAGAGATAGGGAGGGTTGTTGGGGCTGGAGGAGGTTACAGAGATAGGGAGGGTTGTAGGGACTGTAGGGGATTACAGAGATAGGGAAGGTTGTAGGGACTGGAGGGGATTACAGAGATAGGGTTGTAGGGACTTGAGGGGATTACAGAGATAGGGTTGTAGGGACTTGAAGGGATTACAGAGATACGGAAGGTTGTAGGGGACTGGAGGAGGTTACAGAGATAGGGAGGATTATAGGGGCTGGAGGAAGTTATAGAGATAGGGAGGATTATAGGGGCTGGAGGAATTTACTGAGATAGGGTGTGTTGTAGGGGCTGGAGGTGGTTACAGAGATGGGGAGGGTTGTAGGAGCTGGAGGAGGTTACAGAGATAGGGAGGGTTGTAGGGACTGGAGGAGGTTACAGAGATTGGGAGGGTTGTAGGTGCTTGAGCAGGTTATAGAGATAGGGAGGGTTGTAGGGGCTGGAGTAAGTTACAGAGATAGGGAGGGTTGTAGAATCTGGAGGAGGTTACAGAGATAGGGAGGATTATAGGGGCTGGTGGGGGTTACAGAGATAAAGAGGGTTGTAGGGACTGGAGGAAGTTACGGAGATAGGGAGGGTTGTAGGGGCTGGAGGAGGTTACAGAGATAGGGAGGGTTGTAGGGGCTGGACGAGGTTACAGAGATAGGGAGGGTTGTAGGGGCTGGGGGAGTTTACAGAGAAAGGGAGGGTTATGGGGGCTGGAGGAGGTTACAGAGATAGGGAGGGTTGCAGGGACTGGAGGGGGTTACAGTGATAGGGAGGGTTGTAGGGGCTGGAGGAGGTTACAGAGATAGGGAGGGTTGTAGGGGTTGGAGGAGGTTACAGAGATTGGGAGGGATGTAGGTGCTTGAGGAGATTACAGAGATATGGAGGGTTATAGTGGCTGGAGGAGGTTACAGAGGTAGGGAGGGTTGTAGAATTGGAGGAGGTTATAGAGTTAGGGAGGGCTACAGGTGCTGGAGGGGGTTACAGGGATAAAGTGTGTTGCAGGGACTGGAAGAGGTTGCAGAGTTAGGCAGGGTTGTCGGGTCTGAAGGAGGTTACAGAGATAGGGAGTGATGTTAGGGATGGAGGAGGTTACAGAGTTAGTGAGGGTTGTAGGGATTGGAGGAGGTCACAGAGATAGGAAGGGTTTCAGTGACTGGATGAGGTTCCAGAGATACGGAGGGTTTTGGGGGTGGAGGAGTTTAAAGCGATAGGGAAGGTTGTACGGTCTGGAGGAGGTTGCAGAGATAGGGAGGACTGTAGGGTTCTGGAGGAGGTTGCAGAGATAGGGAGGACTGTAGGGTTCTGGAGGAGGTTACAGAGATAGGGAGGGTTGTAGGGACTGGAGGAGGTTAGAGAGTTAGGGGGAGTTATAGGAGCTGGAGGAGGTTACAGAGATAGAGAGGGTTGTAGGGACTGGAGGAGTTTACAGAGATAGGGAGGGTTGTAGGGGCTGGAGGGGATTACAGAGATAAGGAGGTTTGTAGGAGCTGGAGGAGGTTACAGAGATAGAGAGTGTTGTAGGGACTGGAGGAGCTTACAGCGACAAGGAGGATTGTAGGGACAGGATGAGGTTCCAGAGGTAGGGTGGGTTGTAGGGGTGGAGGAGTTTAAAGCGATAGGGAAGGTAGTAGGGGGCTGGAGGAGGTTACAGAGATAGGGAGAGTTGTAGGGACTGGAAGAGGTTACAGAGGTAGACAGGGTTGTGGGGACTGGAGGAGCTTACAGCGATAAGGAGGAAAGTAAGGACTGCATGAGGTTACAGAGATAGGGAGGGTTGTAGGGGTGGAGGAGTTTAAAGCGATAGGGAGGTTTGTAGGGGCTGAAGGAGGGTACAGACATAGGGAGGGTTGTAGGGACTGGAGGAGGTTACAGAGATAGGGAGGGTTGGCGGGGCTGGAGGAGGTTACAGAGATAGGGATTGATGTTAGGGCTGGAGGAGGTTACAGTGTTAGTGAGGGTTGTAGGGATTGGTGGAGGCCACAGAGATAGGAAGGGTTGTGGGGACTGGAGGAGGTTAAAGAGATAGGGAGGATAGTAGGAGCTGGACGAGGTTACAAAGATAGGTAGGGTTGTAGGGGTGGAGGAGTTTAAAGCGATAGGGAGGGTTGCAGGGACTGGAGGAGGTTTCAGATATAGGGAGGGTTGTAGGGTTGGAGTAGTTTACAGAGATAGGGCGGGATGTGGAGGCTGGAGGAGGTTACAGAGATAGGGAGGGTTGTAGGGGCTGGAGGAGGTTACAGCGATAAGGAGGATTGTAGGGACTGGATGAGGTTCCAGAGGTAGGGTGGGTTGTAGGGGTGGAGGAGTTTAAAGTGATAGGGAAGGTAGTAGGGGGCTGGAGGAGGTTACAGAGATAGGGAGAGTTGTAGGGACTGGAAGAGGTTACAGAGATAGACAGGGTTGTAGGGACTGGAGGAGCTTACAGCGATAAGGAGGATTGTAGGGACTGGATGAGGTTCCAGAGATAGGGAGGGTTGTAGGGGTGGAGGAGTTTAAAGCGATAGGGAGGTTTGTAGGGACTGAAGGAGGGTACAGAGATAGGGAGGGTTGTAGGGACTGGAGGAGGTTACAGAGATAGGGAAGGGTGTAGGGGCTGGAGGAGGTTACAGAGATAGGGAGGGTTGGAGGGGCTGGAGGAGGTTACAGAGATAGGGATTGATGTTAGGGCTGGAGGAGGTTACAGTGTTAGTGAGGGTTGTAGGGATTGGAGGAGGCCACAGAGATAGGAAGGGTTGTGGGGACTGGAGGAGTTTAAAGAGATAGGGTGGATAATAGGGGCTGGATGAGGTTACAAAGATAGGTAGGGTTGTAGGGGTGGAGGAGTTTAAAGCGATAGGGAGGGTTGCAGGGACTGGAGGAGGTTTCAGATATAGGGAGGGTTGTAGGGTTGGAGTAGTTTACAGAGATAGGGCGGGATGTGGAGGCTGGAGGAGGTTACAGAGATAGGGAGGGTTGTAGGTGCTGGAGGAGGTTACAGAGATAGGGAGGGTTGTAGGGACTAGAGGAGTTTACAGAGATAGGGAGGGGTGTAGGGTCTGGAGGAGGTTACAGAGATAGGGAGGATTGTTGGGGCTGGAGGAGGTTACAGAGATAGGGAGGGTTGTAGGGACTGGAGGAGGCTACAGAGATCGGGAGAGTTGTAGGGACTGGAGGGGATTACAGAGATAGGGAAGGTTGTAGGGACTGGAGGGGATTACAGAGATAGGGTTGTAGGGACTTGAGGGGATTACAGAGATAAGGAAGGTTGTAGGGACTTGAGGGGATTACAGAGATAGGGAAGGTTGTAGGGACTGGAGGAGGTTACAGAGATAGGGAGGATTATAGGAGCTGGAGGAATTTACTGAGATAGGGTGGGATGTGGGATCTGGAGGAGATTACAGAGATTGGGAGGGTTGTAGGTGCTTGAGCAGGTTACAGACATATGGAGGGTTGTAGAATCTGGAGGAAGTTACAGAGATAGGGAGGGTTGTAGGGGCTGGTGGGGGTTACAGAGATAAGGAGGGTTGTAGGGACTGGAGGAGGTTACAGAGATAAGGAGCGTTGCAGGGACTGGAGGAGGTTACAGAGATAGGGAGGGTTGTAGGGACTGGGGGAGGTTACAGAGATAGGGTTGTAGATTTGGAGGAGGTTATAGAGATAGGGAAGGCTGTAGGTGCTGGAGGGGGTTACAGAGATAGAGAGGTTTGTAGGGGCTGGAGGAGGTTACAGAAATAGGGAGGTTTGTAGGGGCTGAAGGAGGGTACAGAGATAGGGAGGGTTGTAGGGACTGGGGGAGGTTACAGAGATAGGGTTGTAGATTTGGAGGAGGTTACAGAGCTAGGGAGGATTGTAGGGGCTGGAGGAGGTTACAGAGATAGAGAGGTTTGTAGGGGCTGGAGGAGGTTACAGAGGTAGGGAGGGTTGTAGGGGCTGGAGCAAGTTACAGAGATAGGGAGGATTGTAGATTTGGAGGAGGTTATAGAGATAGGGAGGGCTGCAGGTGCTGGAGGGGGTTACAGAGATAAGGAGGGTTGTAGGTTCTGAAGGAGGTTGCAGAGCTAGGGAAAGTTGTAGCGGCTGGAGGAGGTTACAGAGATAGCGAGGGTTGTAGGGGCTTGAGGATGTTACAGAGATAGGGAGGCTTGTAGGGGCTGGAGGAGGTTACAGAGATAGGGAGGGTTGTAGGGACTGGAGGGGCTTACAGAGATAGGGAGGGCTGTAGGGGCTGGAGGGGGTTACAGAGATAAGGAGGGTTGTAGGGGCTGGAGGAGGTTACAGAGATAGGGAGGGTTGTAGGGGAAGGAGGAGGTTACAGAAATAGGGAGGATTGTAGGGGCTGGAGGAGGTTACAGAGATAGGGAGGGGTGTAGGTGCTGGAGGAGGTTACAGAGATAGGGAGGGTTGTACGGGCTGGAGGAGGTTTCAGAGTTAAGAAGTGTATTTGGTAGCTCGAGGGATTCATGGAGAAATTAGAGAACAAAAATGGATACTGAAAATTGATGGCTTTGCTGCTGTGGGGGATGTTGAGTACAGCCAGTTGGGAGAGTAAGGAGGTTGCAGTAGAGTGGCCAGAGAATGGGTGAACTTGGCAAGAATTATCCAGAGGGAGAGAGGAGATTTTGGTGCATCAAAGTTAACAGCGAAGTGATTCCAGCTCCCTCACGCTGTCACTCAGTAACCCCTCTCCCCCCAGCACCCTGTGTAACTGACTGTATCTCTACTGATGTTAATCCAGCTCCCTCACACTGTCACTCAGTAACCCCTCTCCCCCAGCTCCCTGTTTTACTGACTGTATCTCTACTGATGTTAATCCAGCACCCTCACACTGTCACTCAGTAACCCCACTCACCCAGCGCCCTGTGTTACTGACTGTATCTCTACTGATGTTAATCCAGCTCCCTCACACAGTCACTCAGTTACCCCTTTCACCCAGCGCCCTGTGTTACTGACTGTATCTCTACTGATGTTAATCCAGCTCCCTCACACTGTCACTTAGTAACCCCTCTCCCCCAGCACCCTGTGTTACTGACTGTATCTCTACTGATGTTAATCCAGCTCCCTCACACTGTCACTCAGTAACCCCTCTCCCCCAGCACCCTGTGTTACTGACTGTATCTCTACTGATGTTAATCCAGCTCCCTCACACTGTCACTCAGTAACCCCTCTCCCCCAGCACCCTGTGAAACTGACTGTATCTCTACTGATGTTAATCCAGCTCCCTCACAGTGTCACTCAGTAACCCCTCTCCCCCCAGCGCCCTGTGTTACTGACTGTATCTCTACTGATGTTAATCCAGCTCCCTCACGCTGTCACCTAGTAACCCTCCTCCCCCCAATGCGCTGTGTTACTGACTCTATCTCTACTGATGTTAATCCAGCTCCCTCACGCTGTCACTCAGTAACCCCTCTCCCCCAGCACCCTGTGTTACTGACTGTATCTCTACTGATGTTAATCCATCTCCCTCACACTGTCACTCAGTAACTCCTCTCCCCCAGCGCCCTGTGTTACTGACTGTATCTCTACTGATGTTAATCCAGCTCCCTCATACTGTCACTCAGTAACCCCTCTCCCCCAGCTCCCTGTGTTACTGACTGTATCTCTACTGATGTTAATCCAGTTCCCTCACACTGTCACTCAGTAACCCCTTTCTCCCAGCGCCCTGTGCTACTGACTGTATCACTACTGATATTAATCCAGCTCCCTCACACTGTCACTCAGTAACCCCTCTCCCCCAGCACCCTGTGAAACTGACTGTATCTCTACTGATGTTAATCCATCTCCCTCACACTGTCACTCAGTAACCCCTTTCCCCACAGCACCCTGTGTTACTGACTGTATCTCTACTGATGTTAATCCATCTTCCTCACACTGTCACTCAGTAACCCCTCTCCCCCAGCTCCCTGTGTTACTGACTGTATCTCTACTGATGTTAATCCAGCTCCCTCACACTGTCACTCAGTACCCCTCTCCGCCAGCACCCTGTGTTAATGACTGTATCTCTACTGATGTTAATCCAGCTCCCTCACACTGTCACTCAGTAACCCCTCTCAAACCCAAAACCCTGTGTTACTGACTGTATCTCTACTGATGTTGATCCAGCTCCCTCATACTATCCCTCTTTAAGCAGGGACCCTGACGGAGAGACTCCCTCTTTAAACAGGGACCCTGATGGACAGACTCCCTCTTTAAACAGGGTCCCTGACGGAGAGTCTCCCTCTTTAAACAGGGTCACTGACGGCGAGACTCCCTCATTAAACAGGGTCCCTGAGGGAGAGACTCCCTCTTTAAACAGGGTCCCTAATGGAGAGTTTCCCTCTTTAAACAGAGTCCCTGACGGAGAGACTCCCTCTTTAAACCGGATCCCTGAGGGAGAGACTCCCTCTTTAAACAGGGTCCCTGACGGAGAGACTCCCTCTTTAAACAGGGTCCCTGACAGAGAGACTCCCTCTTTAAACAGGGTCCCTGACGGCGAGACTCCCTCTTTAAACAGGGTCCCTGACAGAGAGACTCTCTCTTTAAACAGGGTCCCTGAGGAAGAGACTCCCTCTTTAAACAGGGTCCCTGAGGGAGAGACTCCCTCTTTAAACAGGGTCCCTGAGGGAGAGACTCCCTCTTTAAACAGGGTCCCTGAGGGAGAGACTCCCTCTTTAAACAGGGTCCCTGAGGGAGAGACTCCCTCTTTAAACAGGGTCCCTGACGGAGAGACTCTCTCTTTAAACAGGGTCCCTGATGGAGAGAGTCCCTCTTTAAACAGTGTCCCTGAGGGAGAGACTCCCTCTTTAAACAGGGACCTTGACGGAGAGAATCCCTCTTTAAACAGGGTCCCTAACGGAGAGATTCCCTCTTTAAACTGGGTCTCTGATGGAGAGACGCCCTCTTTAAACAGGGTCCCTGATGGAGAGACTCCCTCTTTAAACGGGGTCCCTGACGGAGAGACTCCCTCTTTAAAAAGGGACCTTGACGGAGAGAATCCCTCTTTAAACAGGGACACTGATGGTGAGACTACCTCCTTAAACAGGGTCCCTAACGGAGAGATTCCCTCTTTAAACAGGGTGCCTGATGGAGAGACTCCCTCTTTAAACAGGGTCTCTGACGGAGATACTCCCTCTTTAAACAGGGTCCCGGACGGAGAGACTCCCTCTTTAAACAGGGTCCCGGACGGAGAGACTCCCTCTTTAAACAGGGTCCCTGATGGAGAGACTCCCTCTTTAAACAGGGTCCTTGACGGAGAGGCTCCCTCTTTAAACAGGGTCCCTGACGGAGAGACTCCCTTTTTAAACAGGTTCCCGGACGGATAGACTCCCTCTTTAAACAGTGTCCCTAATGGAGAGACTCCCTCTTTAAACAGGGTCCTTGACGGAGAGGCTCCCTCTTTAAACAGGGTCCCTGACGGAGAGACTCCCTCTTTAAACAGGTTCCCGGACGGATAGACTCCCTCTTTAAACAGTGTCCCTAATGGAGAGACTCCCTCTTTAAACAGGGTCCCTGACGGAGAGACTCCCTCTTTAAACAGGTTCCCGGACGGATAGACTCCCTCTTTAAACAGTGTCCCTAATGGAGAGAATCCCTCTTTAAACAGGGTCCCTGACGGAGAAACTCCCTCCTTAAACATTGTCCATGACGGAGAGACTCCCTCTTTAAACAGGGTCCCGAACAGAGTGTCTCCCCCTTTAAACAGGGTCCCTGAGGGAGTGTCTCCCTCTTTAAACAGGGTCCCTGAGGGAGAGACACCCTCTTTAAACAGGGTCCCTGAGGGAGAGACTCCCTCTTTAAACAGGGTCCCTGACGGAGAATCTCCCTCTTTAAACAGGGACCCTGATGGAGAGAATCCCTCTTTAAACAGGGTCCCTGATGGAGAGACTCCCTCTTTAAACAGCCTCCCTGAGGGAGAGACTCCCTCTTTAAACAGGGTCCCTGACAGAGAGACTCCCTCTTTATACAGGTTCCCTGACGGAGTGACTCCCTCTTTAAACAACGTCCCTGACAGAGAGACTCCCTCTTTAAACAGGGTCTCGGAGGGAGAGACTCCCTTTTTAAACAGTGTTGCTGAGTGAGAGACTCCCTCTTTAAACAGGGTCCCTGACAGAGAGACTCCCTCTTTAAACAGGTTCCCTGATGGAGATACTCCCTCTTTAAACAGTGTCCCTGACAGAGAGACTCCCTCTTTAAACAGGGTCCCTGACAGTGAAACTCCCTCTTTAAACAGGGTCCCTGATGGAGTGTCTCCCTCTTTAAACAGGGTCCCTGACGGAGAGACTCCCTCTTTAAACAGGGTCCCTGATGGAGAGACTACCTCTTTAAACAGGGTCCCTGAGGGAGAGACTCCCTCTTAAAACAGCTTCCCTAATGGAGAGACTCCCTCTCTAAACAGGGTCCTGGACGGAGAGATTCCCTCTTTAAACTGGGACTCTGACTCTGTGAGAGGGAGCGAGAGACTAGCGACTCTCCGTCTGTGATATGTGGTGTAACTTGTTGGTGAATCTGTGGAAGGAGATTTGTCTTTGACAGTTGGAGCTGTGTGTAGTTGATATGCCGGTGCTGTCACAGCCAGAGGAGACAGAAATCATTGTGGACAATGACTGTGTTGTGGCGACTGAATGTTTTCACATTCAGGAACAGCAGGCAGCCTGTTTCTGACCTCCCTCTCCACTTGCGAACAATACCCATTCAAGATGCACAGCACTGTTTGCACCCTCCGTTACCAATCCCTCTCCCTCTCAATCAAACCTGACTCCCAGGCGTCCCCTCGGAGTCTAAGCAACACCTCCTGCACATTTCAATTCTCTCTCCACCAAATCCCCTCCACTCCGATCCCCTCCACTCTGATTCCCTCCCCTCTGAAACCCACCCCTCCAAACTACTCCCCTCAGAGCCCCCTCCTCTGCAGACCTCCTGCCGGCCAAGGACATCTGCAGCAGGGGTTAGATACAGAGTAAAGCTCCCTCTACACTGTCCCCATCAAACTCTCCCAGGACAGGTACAGCACGGGGTTCGATACAGAGTAAATCTCCCTCTACACTGTCCCCATCAAACACTCTCAGGACAGGTACAGCACGGGGTTAGATATAGAGTAAAGCTCCCCCTACACTGTCCTCATCAAACACTCCCAGGACAGGTACAGCACAGGGTCAGATACAGAGTAAAGCTCCCCCTACACTGTCCCCATCAAACACTCCCAGGACAGGTACAGAACGGGGTTAGATACAGAGTAAAGCTCCCTCTACACTGTCCCCATCAAACACTCCCAGGACAGGTACAGCACGGGGTTAGATACAGAGTAAATCTCCCTCTACACTGTCCTCATCAAACACTCCCAGGACAGGTACAGCACAGGGTTAGATACAGAGTAAATCTCCCTCTACACTGTCCCCATCAAACACTCCCAGGACAGGGACAGCATGGGGTTAGATACAGAGTAAAGCTCCCTCTACACTGTCCCCATCAAACACTCCCAGGACAGGTACAGCACGTGATTAGAAACAGAGTAAATCTCCCTCTACACTGTCCCCATCACTCCCGGGACAGGTACAGCACGGGGTTAGACACAGAGTAAATCTCCCTCTACACTGTCCACATCAAACACTCCCAGGACAGGTACAGCACGGGGTTAGATACAGAGTAAATATCCCTCTACACCGTCCCCATCAAACACTCCCAGGACAGGTACAGCACGGGGTTGACGGGGAACAGGGTAACTGAGACCCCTGACGCAGTCTTCATGCTGTCTCAGCAGTTTGGAGAGCAGGAACAGTGGGGATATTTATCTCCTGATCGTGTCAGATTCCAGCCTCCAACGCGTTCTCAATCCCATCCCACTGGTTCGCATTCCGGTTTGGACTTGCGAGGGATGCGGAATTCCGTGGGAACAGCCATTGGAAGGTTTCTTTGGAAAGTTGGCCTGTTAACCTCTGTTTCTCCATGTGATGGGAGAGACAGTTCATGACCATCCTGAAATGGAGCCTGCTTCCCCAGGTATCCTTCTGTCCCTGACTGCGGGACCCTCACCCCACCCCGAACTGCGGGACCCTCACCCCACCCCGAACTGCGGGACCCTCACCCCACCCCGAACTGCGGGACCCTCACCCCACCCCGAACTGCGGGACCCTCACCCCACCCCGAACTGCGGGACCCTCACCCCACCCCGAACTGCGGGACCCTCACCCCACCCCGAACTGCGGGACCCTCACCCCACCCCGATATCTACCCCCCCCACCCACTCACAAACTCTGGGACCCTCTACCCACTCCCAAACTCTGAGACCCTCAACCCCCCTACTCCCAAACTCTGGGACCCTCTACCCACTCCCAAACTCTGAGACCCTCAACCCCCCCACTCCCAAACTCTGAGACCCTCAACCCCCCCCACTCCCAAACTCTGAGACCCTCAACCCCCCCCACTCCCAAACTCTGAGACCCTCAAACCCCCCCACTCCCAAACTCTGAGACCCTCAACCCCCCCCACTCCCAAACTCTGAGACCCTCAACCCCCCCCACTCCCAAACTCTGAGACCCTCAACCCCCCCACTCCCAAACTCTGAGACCCTCAAACCCCCCCACTCCCAAACTCTGAGACCCTCAACCCCCCCACTCCCAAACTCTGAGACCCTCAACCCCCCCCACTCCCAAACTCTGAGACCCTCAACCCCCCCACTCCCAAACTCTGAGACCCTCAACCCCCCCCCACTCCCAAACTCTGAGACCCTCAACCCCCCCCACTCCCAAACTCTGAGACCCTCAACCCCCCCCACTCCCAAACTCTGAGACCCTCAACCCCCCCCACTCCCAAACTCTGAGACCCTCAACCCCCCCACTCCCAAACTCTGAGACCCTCAACCCCCCCACTCCCAAACTCTGAGACCCTCCCCCCACTCCCAAACTCTGAGACACTCAACCCCCCCACTCCCAAACTCTGAGACCGTCCCCCCACTCCCAAACTCTGAGACCGTCCCCCCACTCCCAAACTCTGAGACCCTCAACCCCCCCCACTCCCAAACTCTGAGACCCTCAACCCCCCCCACTCCCAAACTCTGAGACCGTCCCCCCACTCCCAAACTCTGAGACCCTCAACCCCCCCCACTCCCAAACTCTGAGACCCTCAACCCCCCCACTCCCAAACTCTGAGACCCTCAACCCCCCCCACTCCCAAACTCTGAGACCCTCAACCCCCCCACTCCCAAACTCTGAGACCCTCAACCCCCCCACTCCCAAACTCTGAGACCCTCAACCCCCCCCACTCCCAAACTCTGAGACCCTCTACCCACTCCCAAACTCTGAGACCCTCAACTCCCCCACTCCCAAACTCTGAGACCCTCTACCCACTCCCAAACTCTGAGACACTCAACCCCCCCACTCCCAAACTCTGAGACACTCAACCCCCCCACTCCCAAACTCTGAGACCCTCAACCCCCCCACTCCCAAACTCTGAGACCCTCAACCCCCCCCACTCCCAAACTCTGAGACACTCAACCCCCCCACTCCCAAACTCTGAGACCCTCACCACACCCCCCACCTCCCAAATTGTATAGCCTTCGCCCCTTCCTGAAATGATGGGACCCAACACTCACCACACCCAAAACCCAAATGGATCCCCACCAACCCAACACCGGCTAGACTGTTCCCTATCGGAGGGGGATTAACCCTCTCACCCACCTCTCCCCCATTTACACACACCGGGACCCCTGTTCCCTATCGGAAGGGGATTAACCCTCTCACTCACCTCTCCCCCATTTACACACACCGGGCACCCTGTTCCCTATCGGAGGGGGATTAACCCTCTCATCCACGTATTCCCAGCCGGACAGACTTGCTTACCCGAGAGTGCGTACAGCAGAGAGCAGCAGAGAAGGACGCTCGGCTTCTGTTCCTGAAGCATGCTTGCTGTTAGAAATAAGGGGGATAAAAAAGGTTGGGGGGTAGGGGGGGGGGGGGTAATTTTGGAAACTGAGCTAGTCTTTCACAGTCTGATGCAGGGCTGCGACGGGTGGTACCGTGTTCCACTGCGACTCTTGCTCTCCCTCCTCTCCAGCGCACCCTCATCCGAGACTTCGCAGAGAGTCTCCTGCTTTTTAAGCAGCGTTACCCGGAGGCTTCCGGTACCAGGGGGAGGGAGGGTTTAGGGATGGGTGGCTAAGGGGAGGGGGTTAACGGAGGGTGGGACATTAGGGCAATCGCAAACTGGTGGATGGTTGGCACAAGGCGCAAAAACAGGTCAGTGACGGGGACCAGCACAGAGCGAGCAGAGGACAATTGGGTCCCTTGTCCCCAGATGGCCTTGAGCCACTTGTCAAAAGAGGCACACACACACACACACACACACACACACACCACACACACACACACACACGAGCTCGCACTCGCACTCTGTCCTGCACACATACACACAGGCTGAATTCCAAGAATTGTTCGCACACAATCACCCTCTTGTCCTTCCCAGAGGGACATGGGAGGGATGGCACCACCAGCTTTCGAGAGAGGCTGCACCTTATGTCATCGATTAACCCCCTCCATTCTGCCCCGTTGACCCCACTTCAAAGTGGCCAGTGCTAATCATAAAGCGTTCCTAACTTCACGTGCTGACAAAGCCAGCAATCGGCTCCGAGGCATTATACATAGGATTGCAGATACCCGGGAGTTACAGGCTGGAATCTAATCAAGGGGTTCGGGGTGGTTTACATATAGAATAACAGATACCCGGGAGTGAGTTACAGACTGGAATCTAATCGAGGGGTTCGGGGTGGTTTATATATAGAATAACAGATACCCGGGAGTGAGTTACAGACTGGAATCTAATCGAGGAGTCCGGGGTGGTTTATATATCGAATAACAGATACCCAGGAGTGAGTTATAGACTGGAAAGTAATCGAGGGCTTCGGGGTGGTTTATATATAGAATAACAGATACTCAGGAGTGAGTTACAGACTGGAAAGTAATCAAGGGGTTCAGGGTGGTTTATACATAGAATAACAGATACCCAGGAGTGAGTTACGGACTGGAATCTAATCGAGGGGTTCGAGTGGTTTATATAGATAATAACAGATACCCAGGAGTGAGTTATAGACTGGAAAGTAATCGAGGGCTTCGGGGTGGTTTATATATAGAATAACAGATACTCAGGAGTGAGTTACAGACTGGAAAGTAATCAAGGGGTTCAGGCTGGTTTATACATAGAATAACAGATACCCAGGAGTGAGTTACGGACTGGAATCTAATCGAGGGGTTCGAGTGGTTTATATAGATAATAACAGATATCCAGGAGTGAGTTACAGACTGCAATCTAATCGAGGGGTTCGGGGTGGTTTATATACAGTATAATAGATACCCAGGAGTGAGTTACAGACTGGAATCTAATCGTGGGGTTCAGGGTGGTTGCTATATAAAATAACAGATACCCAGAAGTGAGTTATAGACTGGAAACTAATCGAGGGGTTCGGGGTGGTTTATATACAGAATAACAGATACTAGGATTGAGTTGCAGACTGGAATCTAATCGAGGGTTCAGGGTGGTTTATATATTGAATAACAGATACCCGAGAGTGAGTTACAGACTGGAATCTAATCGTGGGGTTCAGGGTGGTTGCTATATAAAATAACAGATACCCAGAAGTGAGTTATAGACTGGAAACGAATCGAGGGGTTCGGGGTGGTTTATATACAGAATAACAGATACTAGGATTGAGTTGCAGACTGGAATCTAATCGAGGGGCTCAGGGTGGTTTATATATTGAATAACAGATACCCGGGAGTGAGTTACAGACTGGAATCTAATCAAGGGGTTCAGGGTGCTTGATATATAAAATAACTGATAGGCAGAAGTGAGTTATAAACTGGAATCTAATCGAGGGGTTCAGTGTGGATTATACATGGAATACCAGATACCAGGGAGCAAGTTACACACTGGAATCTAATTGAGGAGTTTAGTGAGAATTATATACAGAATAACAGATACTCAGGACTGAGTTACAGACTGGAATCTAATCGAGGGGTTCAGGGTGGTTGATCTTTAAAATAACAGATACCCAGAAGTGAGTTATAGACTGGAATCTAATCGAGAAGTTTGGGGTGGTTTATATATAGAATACCAGATATGGGATTAAGTTACAGACAGGAATCTAATCGATGGGACCAAGGTGGTTTATATATAGAATAACAGATACCCGGGAGTGAGTTACAGACTGGAATCTAATCAAGGGGTTCGGGGAGGTTTATATATAGAATAACAGATACCCGGCAGTGAGTTACAGACTGTAATCTAATCGAGGGGTTCGGCGGGGTTTATATATAGAATAACAGCTACCCAGGAGTGAGTTACACACTGGAATCTAATTGAGGGGTTCGGGGTGGTTTATATATAAAATAACAGATACCCGGGTGTGTGGTACAGGTTGGAATCTAATTGAGGGATTTGGGATGCTTTATATATAGAATAACCGATATCCGGGAGTGAGTTACAGGCTGGAATCTAATCGAGGAGTTCGGGGTGGTTTATATATAGAATAACAGATACCATGGATTGAGTTACAGACTGGAATCTAATCGAGGGGTTCTGGGTGGTTTATATATAGAATAACAGATACCCGGGTGTGTGTTACAGGTTGGAATCTAATCGAGGGATTTGGGATGCTTTATATATAGAATAACAGATATCCGGGAGTGAGTTACAGACTGGAATCTAATTGAGGGTGCGGGGTGGTTTCTACATAGAATAACAGATACCCGGGAATGAGTTACAGACTGGAATCTAATTGTGGGGTTCTGGGTGGTTTATATATAGAATAACAGATACCCGGCAGTGAGTTACAGACTGGAAAGTAATCGAGGGGTTCGGGGTGGTTTATATATAGAATAACAGATATCCGGGAGTGAGTTACAGACTGGAATATAATCGAGGAGTTCGGGATGGTTTATATATAGAATAACAGATACCCAGGAGTGAGTTACAGACTGGAAAGTAATCGAGGGTTTCGGGGTGGTTCATATATAGAATAATAGATACCCAGGAGTGAGTTACAGACTGGAATCTAATCGAGGTGTTCGGGGTGGTTTATATACAGTATAATAGATACCCGGGAGTGAGTTACAGGCTGGAATCTAATTGAGGGGTTCGGGGAGGTTTATATACAGAATAACAGATACCCAGGAGTGAGTTACAGACTGGAATCTAATCGTGGGGTTCAGGGTGGTTGCTATATAAAATAACAGATACCCAGAAGTGAGTTATAGCCTGGAAACTAATCAAGGGGTTCGGGGTGGTTTATATACAGAATAACAGATACTAGGATTGAGTTGCAGACTGGAATCTAATCGAGAGGTTCGGGGTGATTTATATATAGAATAACAGATACTGGGATTGAGTTGCAGACTGGAATCTAATCGAGGGGTTCAGGGTGGTTTATATATTGAATAACAGATACCCGAGAGTGAGTTGCAGATTGGAATCTAATCGAGGGGCTCAGGGTGGTTTATATATTGAATAACAGATACCCGGGAGTGAGTTACAGACTGGAATCTAATCAAGGGGTTCAGGGTGCTTGATATATAAAATAACTGATAGGCAGAAGTGAGTTATAGACTGGAATCTAATCGAGAGGTTCAGTGTGGATTATACATGGAATACCAGATACCAGGGAGCAAGTTACACACTGGAATCTAATTGAGGAGTTTAGTGAGAATTATATACAGAATAACAGATACTCAGGACTGAGTTACAGACTGGAATCTAATCGAGGGGTTCAGGGTGGTTGATCTTTAAAATAACAGATACCCAGAAGTGAGTTATAGACTGGAATCTAATCGAGAAGTTTGGGGTGGTTTATATATAGAATACCAGATATGGGATTGAGTTACAGACAGGAATCTAATCGATGGGACCAAGGTGGTTTATATATAGAATAACAGATACCCGGGAGTGAGTTACAGACTGGAATCTAATCAAGGGGTTCGGGGAGGTTTATATATAGAATAACAGATACCCGGCAGTGAGTTACAGACTGTAATCTAATCGAGGGGTTCGGCGGGGTTTATATATAGAATAACAGCTACCCGGGAGTGAGTTACACACTGGAATCTAATCGAGGGGTTAGGGGTGGTTTATATATAAAATAACAGATACCCGGGTGTGTGTTACAGGTTGGAATCTAATTGAGGGATTTGGGATGCTTTATATACACAATAACCGATACCCGGAAGTGAGCTACAAATTGGAATCTAATCGAGGGGTTCGGTTGGTTCATATATAGAATAACAGATACCAGGGAATGAGTTACAGACTGGAATCTAATCGAGGGTTTCGGGGTGGTTTATATATATAAAAACAGATACCCAGGAATGAGTTACAGGCTGGAATCTAATCGAGGGGTTCGGGGTGGTTTATATATAGAATAATAAATACCCGAGAGCGAGCTACAGACTGGAATCTAATCAAAGGGCTCGGGGTGGTTTGTATATAGAATAACAGATACCCGGGAATGAGTTACAGACTGGAATCTAATTGAGGTGTTCAGGATGGTTTATATATAGAATAACAGATACCAGGGAGTGAGTTACAGACTGGAATCTAATCGAGGAGTTCGGGGTGGTTTATATGAATAAAAACAGATACCCGGGAATGAGTTACAGGCTGGAATGTAATTGAGGGGTTCGGGGGGTGGTTTATATATAGAATAACAGATCCCTGGGAGTGAGTTACAGACTGGAATCTAATCGAGGGGTTGAGAGTGGTTTATATACAGCATAACAGATACCCGGGAGTGAGTTACAGACGGGAATCTAATCGAGGGGTTCGGGGTGGTTTACATACAGCATAACAGATACCCGGGAGTGAGTTACAGACTGGAATCTAATCAAGGGGTTTGGGTTGGTTTATATATAGAATACCAGATACTGGGATTGAGTTACAGACTGGAATCTAATCGATGGGTCCAAAGTGCTTTTTGCATAGAATAACAGATACCAGGCAGGTTTGGGGTGGATTAGATAGAATAACAGATACTGTGAGAAAGTTACAGACTGGAGTCAAATCGAGGGGTTTGGTTGGTTTATACATAGAATAACAGATACCCGGGAGTGAGTTACAGTCTGGAACCTTACTGAGGTGTTCGGGGTGGTTTATATATAGAATAACAGATGCCCCGGAGTGAGTTGCAGACTGGAATCTAATCGAGGAGTTCGGGGTGGTTTATATATAGAAAAACAGATGCTTGAAAGTGAGTTACAGACTGGAATCTAGTCGAGGGCTTCAGGATGGTTTACATATCGAATAATAGATACCATGGATTGAGTTACAGACTGGAATCTAATCGAGGGGTTCGGGATGGTTTATATATAGAATAACAGATACCATGGATTGAGTTACAGACTGGAATCTAATTGAGGGGTTCGGGGTGGTTTATATATAGAATAACAGATACTCGGGAGTGAGTTACAGACTGGAATCTAATCGAGGGCTTCGGTGTGGTTTATATATAGATTACCAAATACCGGGGAGTGAGTTACAGACTGGAATCTAATTGAGGGGTTCGGGGTGGTTTATATATAGAATAACAGATACCCAGGAGTGAGTTACAGACTGGAATCTCATCGAAGGGTTTGGGGTGGTTTATACATAGAAAACCAGTTACCCGGGAATGGGTTACACACTTGAATCTAATCGAGGGGTTCGGGGTGGTTTATATATAGAATAACAGACACCCGGGGGTGAGTTACAGACTGGAATCTAATCGAGGGGTTCGGGGGGTGGTTGATATATAAAATAACAGATGCCCAGAGGTGAGTTATAGACTGGAGACTAATCGAGGGGTTTGGGGTGGTTTATATATAGAATAACAGATACCGGGAGTGAGTTACAGGCTGGAATCTAATTGAGGAATTCGGGGGGGGTTTATATACAGAATAACAGATACCCGGGAGTGAGTTACAGACTGGAATCTAATCGAAGAGTTCGGGGTGGTTTATTTATAGAATAACATATACTGGGAGTGAGTTACAGGCTGGAATCTAAGTGAGGGGTTTGGGGTAGTTTACACATAGAATAACAGATACCCGGGCGAGATTTATAGACTAGAATCCAATTGAGAGGTTCGGGATGGTTTATATATAGAATAACAGATAAGCAAGCGTGAGTTACAGTCTGGAATCTTATCGCGGGAATCGGGGTGGTTTATATATAGAATAACAGATACCTAAGGGTGAGTTACAGACTGGAATCTAATTGAGGGGTTTGGGTGGTTTATAAATAGAATAACAGTTACCCAGGAGTGAGTTAGTATCAGGAATCTAATCGAGGGTCTTGGGGTTGTTTACATATTGAATAACAGATACCCGGGAGTGAGTTATAGACTGGAATCTGATCGAGGGGTTCGGGGAGGTTTATATATAGAATAACAGATACCCGGGAGTGAGTTACAGACTGGAGTCTAATTAAGGGGTTTGGGATGGTTTACGTATAGAATAACAGACTCCGGGAGTGAATTACAGGCTGGAATCTAATCAAGGGGTTTGGGGTGGTTTATACAAAGAATACCAGATACCCGGGAATGAGTTACACACTGGAATCTACTTGAGGGTTTCGGGGTGGTTTATATAGAGAATAACAGATACCCAGGCATGAGTTACAGAATCTAATCGAGGGGTTTGCGGTGGTTTAGATAGAATAATAGATACTGTGAGAAAGTTACAGACTGGAATCGAATCGAATCTATACATAGAATAACAGATACCCAGGAGTGCGTTAGTATCAGGAATCTAATGGAAGGTCTTGGGGAAGTTTATATATAGAATAACAGATACCCAGGAGTGCGTTAGTACCAGGAATCTAATGGAAGGTCTTGGGGAAGTTTATATATAGAATAACAGATACCCAGGAGTGCGTTAGTATCAGGAATCTAATGGAGGGTCTTGGGGTAGTTTATATATTGAATAACAGATACCCGGGAGTGAGTTACAGACTGGAATCAAATCGAGGGCTTTAGGATGGTTTACATATTAGAATAACAGATACCCGGGAGTGAGTTACAGACTGGAATCTAATCGAAGAGTTCAGCGTGGTTTATTTATAGAATAACAGATACTGGGAGTGAGTTAGACACTGGAATCTAATCGAGGGGTTTGGAGTGGTTCATATGTACAATAACAGATACCAGGGAGTGAATAACAGACTGGAATCTAATTGAGGGGATCTGGGTGGTTTATATATAGAATAACCGATACCCAGGAGTGAGTTACAGGCTGGAATCTAATCGAGGGGTTCGGGGTGGTTTATATATAGACTAATAAATACCCGAGAGCGAGCTACAGACTGGAATCTAATCGAAGGGCTCGGGGTGGTTTATATATAGAATAACAGATACCCGGGATTGAGTTACAGACTGGAATCTAATTGAGGTGTTCAGGATGGTTTATATATAGAATAACAGATACCCGGGATTGAGTTACAGACTGGAATCTAATTGAGGGGTTTGGTGTGGTTTATATATAGAATAACAGATACCCAGGAGTGAGTTACAGACTGGAATCTAATTGAAGGTTTCGGGGTGGATTATATTCAGAATAACGGATACCCAGGAGTGAGTTACAGAATCTAATCGAGGGGTTTGGGGTGGATTAGATAGCATAACAGATACTGTGAGAAAGTTACAGACTGGAGTCAAATCGTAGGGTTCGGGGTGGTTCATACATAGAAAACCAGTTACCCAGGAATGGGTTACACACTGGAATCTAATCGAGGGGTTCGGGGAGGTTTATATATAGAATAACAGACACCCGGGAGTGAGTTACAGATTGGAATCTGATCGAGGGGTTCTGTTGGTTCATATATAGAATAACAGATACCAGGGAATGAGTTACAGACTGGAATCTAATCGAGGGGTTCGGGGTGGTTTATATAAATAAAAACAGATACCCGGGAATGAGTTACAGGCTGGAATCTAATTGAGGGACTCGGGGGGGTGGTTTATATATAGAATAACAGATCCCTGGGAGTGAGTTACAATATGGAATTTAATCGAGGGGTTGAGAGTGGTTTATATATAGCATAACAGATACCCGGGAGTGAGTTACAGACTGGAATCTAATTGAGGGGTTCAGGATGGTTTATATATAGAATAACAGATACCCGTGATAGAGTTACAGACTGGAATATAATCGAGGGCTTCGGGGTGGTTTATATATAGAATACCAAATATCCGGGAGTGAGTTACAGACTGGAATCTAATCGACGGTTTCGGGGTGGTTTATATATAGAATAACAGATACCCAGGAGTGAGTTACAGACTGGAATCTAATCGAGGGGTTCGGGGTGGTTTATACATAGAATAACAGATACCCGGGAGTGAGATACAGACTGGAATCTAATCAAGGGGTTCGGATTGGTTTATATATAGAATAATAGATACCTGGGAGAGAGTTACAGACTGGAATCTATGCGAGGGGTTCAGAGGTTTTATATATAGAATAACAGATACCCGGGAGTGAGTTACTGACAGAAATCTAATCGAGTGGTTCAGGGTGGTTTATATATAGAATAACAGATACCCAGGAGTGAGTTCAGACTGGAATCTAATTGAGGGGCTCAGGGTGGTTTATATATAGAATAACAGATACCCATTAGTGAGTTACAGACTTGAATCAAATTGAGGGTTTCTGGATGGTTTATATATAGAATAACAGATACCCATTAGTGAGTTACAGACTTGAATCAAATTGAGGGTTTCTGGGTGGTTTATATATAGAATAACAGATACCCGGGAGTGAGGTACAGACTGGAATCTAATCTAGAGGTTCGGGGTAGTTTATATATGGAATAACAAATATCCAGGAATGAGTTACAGACTGGAATCTAATCGAGAGATTCGGGGATGTTTATATATAGAATAACAGATACCCGGGAGTGAGTTACAGACTGGAATCTAATCGAGGGGTTCTGGGTGGTTTATATATAGAATAACAGATACCCAGAAGTGAGTTACAGACTTAAAACTAATCGAGGGGTTCGGGGTGGTTTATATACAGAATAACAGATACCCCGGAGTGAGTTACAGACTGGAATCTAATCAAGGGGTTCGGAGTGGATTTTATATAGAAAAATAGATACCCGGGAGTGAGTTACAGACATGAATCTAATTGAGGGGTTCTGGTTGGTTCATATATAGAATAACAGATACCGGGAGTGAGTTACAGACTGGAATATAATCGAGGCTTCAGGATGGTTTACATATAGAATAACAGATACCTAAGGGTGAGTTACAGACTGGAATCTAATCGAGGGGTTTGGGGTGGTTTATATATAGAATAACAGATACCCCGGAGTGAGCTACATACTGGTATCTAATCGAGGCTTCTGGATGGTTTACATATAGAATAACAGATACCTAAGCGTGAGTTACAGACTGGAATCTAATCGAGGGGTTTGGGGTGGTTTATATATAGAATAACAGATACCCAGAAGTGAGTTACAGACTGGAATCTAATCGAGGTTTTCCGGGTAGTGTATATATAGAATGATAGATACCCGGGAGTGAGTTACAGACTGGAATCTAATTGAGGGGTTCGGGGTGGTTTATATATGGAATAACAGATACCCGGTAGTGACTAACAGACTGGAATCTAATTGAGGGGTTCTGAATGGTTTATATATAGAATAACAGATACCCGGGAGTGAGTTACAGACTGGAATCTAATCGAGGGGTTCGGTGTGGTGTATATATAGAATAATAGATACCCGGGAGTGAGTTACAGACTGGAATCTCATCGAGGTGTTTGAGGTGATTTATATATTGAATAACTGATGTCCCGGAGTGAGTTGCAGACTGGAATCTAATCGAGGAGTTCGGGGTTACTTATAAATAGAAAAACAGATGCTTGAGAGTGAGTTACAGACTGGAATCTAATCGAGGGGTTCGAGGTGGTATATATATAGAATAATAGATACCCGGGAGTGAGTTACAGACTGGAATCTAATCGAGAGGTTCGAGGTGGTTTATATATAGAATAACAGATACCCGGGAGTGAGTTACAGACTGGAATCCAATCGAGGGGTTTGGGGGGGTTTATTTATAGAATAACAGATACCCGGGAGTGACTTACAGACTGGAATCTAATCGAGGTGTTCGGGGTGGTTTGTATATAGAATAACAGATACCTAGGATTGAGTTACAGGCTGGAATCTAATCGAGGGGTTCGGGGTGGTTTATATATAGAATAACAGATACCCGGGAGTGAGTTACAGACTGGAATCTAATCGAGGGGTTCGGTGTGGTTTATACATAGAATAACAGATACCCGGGAGTGAGTTACAGACTGGAATCCAATCGAGGGGTTCGGGGTGGTTTACATATAGAATAACAGAAACCCGGGAGTGAGTTACAGAGTCGAATCTAATCGAGGGGTTCGGGGTGGTTTATATACAGAATAACAGATACCGGGAGTGAGTTACAGACTGGAATCTAATCGAGAGTTTCGGGGTGGTTTATATACAGAATGACAGATACCCGGGAGTGAGTTACAGACTGGAATCTAATCGAGAGTTTCGGGGTGGTTTATATACAGAATGACAGATACCCGGGAGTGAGTTACAGACTGGAACCTAATCGAGATGTTCGGTGTGGTTTATATACAGAATAAGAGATACCCGGGAGTGAGTTGCAGACTGGAATCTAATCGAGGGGTTCGGGGTGGTCTATATATAAAATTACAGATACCCGGGAGTGAGTTGCAGACTGGATTCTAATCGAGAGTTTCGGGGTGGTTTATATACAGAATAACAGATACCTGCGAGTGAGTTACAGACTGGAATCTAATCGAGGGATTTTGGGGTGGTTTATATACAGAATAACAGATACCTGCGAGTGAGTTACAGACTGGAATCTAATTGAGAGGGTTCGGGTGGATTTTTAAAATTCATTCACGGGGTGTGGGCTTCGCTGGCTGGGCCCAGCATTTATTGCCAATCCCTAATTCCCCTTGATAAGGTAGTGGTGAGCTGCCTTCTTGAACCGCTGCAGTCCATGTGGTGTAGGTAGACCCACAGTGCTGTTAGAAAGTGAGTTCCAGGACATTGACCCAGTGACAGTGAAGGAACAGCGGATATATTTCCAAGTCAGGATGGTGAGTGACTTGGAGGGGAACTTCCAGGTGGTGGGTGTCCCCATCTATCTGCTGCCCTTGTCCTTCTAGATGGTAGTGGTCGTGGGTTTGGAAGGTGCTGTCGAAGGATTCTTGGTGAATTCCTGCAGTGCATCTTGTAGATGGTACACACACTGCTGCTACTGTATGTCGGTGGTGGAGGGAGTGAATTATTGTGGATGGGGTGTCGATCAAGCGGGGCTGCTTTGTCCTGGACGGTGTCGAGCTTCTTGAGTGTTGTGGGGGCTGCACTTATCCAGACAAGTGGGGAGTATTCCATCACACTCCTGACTTGTGTCTTGTAGATGGTGGACAGTCTTTGGGGAGTCAGGAGGTGAGTTACTCATCGCAGGATTCCCAGTCTCTGACCTGCTCTTGTAGCTACAGTATTTATATGGCTGGTTCAGTTCAGTTTCTGGTCAATGGTAACCCCCAGGATGTTGATAGTGGGGGATTCAGTGATGGTAATTCCATTGAACATGAAGGGATGAAGGTTGGATTCTCTCTTGTTGGAGATGGTCAATACCTGACACTTGTGTGGTGTGAATGTTACTTGCCACTTGTCAGCCCTGAGCCTGGATATTGTCCAGGTCTTGCTGCATTTGGACATGTTCTGCTTCAGTATCTGAGGAGTCGCGAATGGTGCTGAACATTGTGCAACCATCAGCGAACATCCCCACTTCTGACCTTATGATGGAAGGAAGGTCATTGATGAAGCAGCTGAAGATGGTTGGGCCGAGGACACTAACCCTGAGGGACTCCTGCAGTGATGTCCTGGAGCTGAGATGACTGATCTCCAACAACCACAACCATCTCCTTTTGTGCTAGGTATGACTCCAACCAGTGGAGCGTTTTCCCCTGATTCCCATTGACCCCAGTTTTGTTAGGGCTCCTTGATGCCACAATCGGTCAAATGCTGCCTCGATGTCAAGGGCAGTCACTCTCACCTCACCTCCGGAGCTCAGCTCTTTTGTCCATGTTTGAACCAAGGCTATAATGAGGCCAGGAGCTGAGTGGCCCTGGTAGAACCCAAACTGGGCATCAGTGAGCAGGTTATTGCTAAGCAAGTGCCGCTTGTTAGCTCTGTTGTTACTCCTTCCATTACTTTACTGATGATGGAGAGTAGACTGATGGGGAGGTATTTGGCCGGGTTGGATTTGTCCTGCTTTCTGTGTACAGGACATACCTGGGCAATTTCCCACATAGCCGGGTAGATGCCAGTGTTGTAGCTGTACTGGAACAGCTTGGCTAGGGTCACGGCAAGTTCTGGAGCACAGGTCTACAGTATTATTGCCAGAATATTATCAGGCCCCATAGCCTTTACAGTGTCCAGTGCCTTTAACTGTTTCTTGCTATCACGTGGAGTGAATCGAATTGACTGAAGACTGGCATCTGTGATGCTGGGAACCTCCGGAGGAGGCCGAGATGGATCATCCACTCGGCACTTCTGGCTGTAGATTGTTGCGAAAGCTTCAGCGTTATCTTTACATATAGAATACGAGCTACCCAGGAGTGAGTTACAGACTGAAATCTAATCGAGGGGTTTGGGGTTGTACATATATAGAATAACAGACACCCAGGAGTGAGTTACAGACTGGAATCTAATCGAGGGGCTCGGGGTGGTTTATATATAAAATAACAGATACCCAGGAGTGAGTTGCAGACTGGAATCTAATCGAGGGGTTCGGGGAGGTTTATATATAGAATAGCAGATACCCGGGAGTGAGTTACAGACTGGAATGTAATCAAGTAGTTCAGGGTGGTTTATATATAGAATACGAGCTACCCAGGAGAGAGTTACAGACTAGAATCTAATCGAGGGGTTCGGGGTGGTTTATATATGGAATAACAGATACCCGGGAGTGAGTTACAGGCTGGAATCTAATCGACGGGTTCAGGGTGGTTTATGTATAGAATAACAGATACCCGGGAGTGAGTTACAGACCTGAATCTAATCGAGGGGTTCGGGGTGGTTTATATATAGAATAACAGATACCCGCAAGTGAGTTACACACTGGAATCTAATCGAGGGTTTCGGTGAGATTTATATATAGAATAACAGATACCTGAGAGTGAGTTACGGACTGGAATCTTTTTGATGAGGTCGGGGAGGTTTATATACAGAATAACAGACATGTGGAGTGTGTAACACACTGGATTCGAAATGAGGGGTACACCAGCAATATGTTTGAATTGTACAGGAATGAGGAGTGCTGCACTGTTGTAATTGTGACCGCCTCCAGCCCCTACAACCCTCCCTATCTCTGTAATCTCCTCCAACTCCTACATCCCTCCCTATCTCTGTAACCTCCTCCAGCCCCTACAACCCTCCCTATCTCTGTAATCTCCTCCAGCCCCTACAACCCTCCCTATCTCTGTAACCTCCTCCAGCCCCTACAACCCTCCCTATCTCTGTAACCTCCTCCAGCCCCTACAACCCTCCCTATCTCTGTAACCTCCTCCAGCACCTACAACCCTCCCTTTATCTCTAACCTTCTCCAGCCCCTACAACCCTCCCTATCTCTGTAACCTCCTCCAGCTGCTACAACCCTCCATATCTCTGTAACCTCCTCCAGTCCCTACAACTCTCCCTATCTCTGTAGCCTCCTGCAGCCCCTACAACACTCCCTATCTCTGTAACACCCTCCAGCCCCTACTACCTTCCCCATCCCTGTAACCTCCTCCAGCACCCACAACCCTCCCTATCTCAATAACCTCCTCCAGCCCCTACGACCCTCTGAGATCTCTGCGCTCCTCCAATTCCGGCCTCTTGACCATCCCCCGATTCCCATCGCTGCACCATTGGTGACCGTGCCTTCAGCTGCCTGGGGCCCTGAGATCCGGATTTCCCTCCCTAACCCTCTCCACCTTTCTCTCTGTCTCTCTCTGTCTCTCTGTCTCACTCTCTCTCTCTCTGTCTCTCTCTCGCTCTCTTTGACTCTCTCTCTGTCTGTTTGTCTGTCTCTCTCTCTCGCTCTCTGTCTCTCTTTGTCTCTCTCTCTGTGTCTGTCGCTCTCTCTGTCTCTCTCTGTCTCTCTCTCTGTCTCTCTCTCTCTCTGTCTTCCTCTCTATGTCTCTCTCTTTCTCAATCTCTCTTTTTCTCTCTCTTTCTCTCTCTCTGTCTCTCTCTCCGTCTCTCTGTCTCTATTTTTCTCTGTTTCTTCCTCTCTTTCTCCCTATTTCTCTCTCTCTCTTTCTCTCTCTCTCTCTATTTCTCTCTCTCTCAGTCTCTCTCACTGTCTCTCTCTCTCTGTCATTCTCTCTCTCTCTCTCTCTCTTTCTTGAAGACTCTCCTCTCCTCCATCTTTAACCAAGTCTCTGGTCACCTCTCCCTGCTATCTCCTCATGTGTCTCCTTGTCAGATTCTGTTGGATGATGTTCCTGTGAAGCAGTTTGGTGTGTTTTGCCATAGTGCAGACACTGCCTGAATGCCAGATGCTGTTGATAGTTTCTTCACAAAGCCATTCAATTGGAGATTCTTCTTTCCTCCTTTGCTAATTTTCCCATGTCCCTCCTGTGCCCTCTCGCTGAACAATGGATAAATGGCACATTGTTCACGGGCTGCTAATCCCGAAATCATCCCCAAACCCACATTACAACTGGCAGCTCATTACTAATGTCATTCATTGCCTCTGAAGGCCAGTGCGATGCCCTGAGGTGGGGAACGACTGTATTGAAATGTTAATCTTAATGTTTTATCACTCACTTCCCTCTCTCGATGTCACTATCTCTCTGTCTCTCTCTGTCTCTCTCTCTCTGTCTCTGTCTCTCTCTCTCTGTCTCTGTCTCCCTCTCTGCCTCTCTCTCTCTCTGTCTCTCTCTCTCTCTGTCTCCCTCTCTGCCTCCCTCTCTGTGTCCCTCTCCCTCTCTCTCTGTCCCTCTCTCTGTCCCTCTCTCTCTCTCCGTCTCTCTCTGTCTCTCTCTCTGTCTCCCTCTCTGCCTCCCTCTCTGTCTCTCTTTGTCTCTCTCTCTCTGTCTCTCTCTGTCTCTGTCTCCCTCTCTGTCTCTCTCTCTCTGTCATGTCTCTCTCTCTCTCTGTCTCTCTCTGTCTCTGTCTCCCTCTCTGCCTCTCTCTCTCTCTGTCTCTGTCTCTCTCTGTCTCTCTCTCTCTCTGTCTCTCTCTCTCTCTCTCTGTCTCTCTCTCTCTCTCCTTCTCTGCCTCTCTCTCTCTCTTTCTCTCTCTCTCTCTGTCTCTCTCTGTCTCTGTCTCCCTCTCTGCCTCTCTCTCTCTCTCTTTCTCTCTCTGTGTGTCTCTCTCTGTCTCTGTCTCCCTCTCTGCCTCCCTCTCTGTCTCCCTCTCTGTCTCTCTTTGTCTCTCTCTCTGCCTCTCTCTCTCTCTCTGTCTCTCTCTCTCTGTCTCTCTCTCTCTGTGTCTCTCTCTCTGTCTCTCCCTCTCTCTCTCCCTCTCTATCTATCTCTCTCCCTCTCTGTCTCTCTCTCTTTGCCTCTCTCCCTCTCTGTCTCCCTCTCTGCCTCCCTCTCTGCCTCCCTCTCTGTCTCCCTCTCTGCCTCTCTCTCTCTCTGTCTCTCTCTCTCTGTCTCTCTCTCTCTCTGTCTCCCTCTCTGTCTCTGACTTTCTTTGGCTCTCTCTCGATATCTCTCTCCCTTTCTCTGTCTCTCAGACTCTATCTCTGTCTTTCATTCTCTCTGCCTCTTTCTCTCTCTCTCTCTCTCCCTCTCTTTCTCTGTCTCTCTCTATTTAACTCCATCTCTCTGTTCTTCACTCTCCCTCTCTCCCTCATTTTTTCTCTCTGACAGAGAGACAGACAAAGAGATAAAGGGTTAAATGAGAACTGAGAAAGAGTCAGAGAGGGAGAGACATGCAGACTAACAGATAAGAGAGAGAACAAAAAAGAGAGACAGAGAGAAAACGACAGAGATGCACACACAGATTTAGAGAGTGAGAGAGAGAGAGAGAGAGAGACAGGGAGATAGTGATGGAGACAGAGATACAGAGGATGAGAGGGTGACTGAGAAAGTGAGAGAGAGAGAGAGACAGGCAAAGAGAGAGAGAGACAGATGAGGAAAGAGGTCAAGAGACAGCAAAACAGACAGGAGAAGAGAGTGAAAGGGGGACTGACAGAGAGAGAGAGAGATTAAGAGAGATGTAGAGAGAGATAGAGAGAGAGATTGAGAAAGATGTAGAGAGAGACAGAGATAGAGAGAGAGATTGAGAAAGATGTAGAGAGAGACAGAGATAGAGAGAGAGAGATGTAGAGAGAGAGAGAGAGACATGGAGACCGAAAGAGAATGAGACATAAAGAGAGATAGAAACAGTGAGAGAGAGAGACTAACACCAAGAACATCAGAAATATATTGAGTTCATTCAAGACTCCATACAACTTTGAGGTTTTGACATTACTGGAAGATGGATTAGGATTTCATCATTGGAAAAGTGGAGAACCGTGGAGTTGGGAGTGGGGAAGGGTGAAAAGGGTGAAAGAATATTCAAGAGGGAGGGAGGAAGATCCAGTCATTGAGATCCATTTTGGGAGCCACAATGTAGGGAAGATTCAGCAAGAGGCCTAAAAATAGAAGGGTTTAAGGGCTAAAGCGTAAAAGTAGGTGAGTAGCTCAAGAATGAGATCACTTCAGTGGTAAGAGGGGAAGTCAATGAGATTTTACAATGAAACGTTAACAAATGGACAACGATTTAAGACAGGAGTGGGAGTCTTTGTGGGCTCCCTGATGGTCATTGTGAAGTGGCGGATTGTATAAATGCAGACGTTAGACAAGCATGCAGCAAAGGCAGAGTTGGATGACTTTTAACTTTCACATATAAACCGACTGGCATATGTCAGAAAGGTAAGCGTGTCCAGGGCAGATTCCTGAAATGACAAGTCTTAGACCCAGCAAGGAACAGGCCAGATCAGATTTGGTAATGAGTAATGAGCCAGATTTTGTTAACAGCCTGACAGTGCATGAGCATTTAAGAAATAGTGATCATAATATGGTCTAAGGTTGATGTAATCCTTGAAAGTAAGAAGCGTGAAACAATTACTAAGCTTCTAGATTTAGGTAATGGAATGATATGTATAACTGATGAATAGAAATGATTTGGATATTGGAAATTTGCATATTCCAAACTCAGCAGAGTGGCAAGAACTGAGGGTGATACCAATCGACTGCCACATGGTTCTTTTCTTTTTAATTCATTCGTGGGACGGGGGCATTGCTGGCTGGGCCAGCATTTGTTGCCCATCCCTAATTGCCCTTGCGAAGTGAGCGATGAGCTGCCTTCTCGAACCGCCGCTGCCCCCATGTGGTGTAGTTTGCCATCGTCGTCTCCGACGCCTGGGTCGATGTCTGGCGGTCCGTCCAGTTTCGTTCCTGAGCGGTTTGAGCTGGCTGAATGGCCTCACCCGGCCATTTCAGAGGGCAGTTAAGAGTCAACCACATCGCTGTGGGTCTGAAGTCACATGTAGTCCAGACTGGGTAAGGACAGTAGATTTCCTTCCCTGGAGGGCCTCAGTGAACCAGATGGGTTTTTTTTTAACAACAATCGACATTGGTTTCACGGCCATCTCTTTATTACAAATTTTTATTGAACTCAAATTTCACCGCCTGTCGTGGTGGGAATCGAACCCGGGTCCCCACTCTGGGTCTCTGGATTACTAGCCCAGTGACAATGCCACTACATCACCGCCTCCCCATAGATAGGCTGGTGGAATGGGCAGAAAAGTGGCAAATACAATTTAATACTTAGAAGTGTGATGTGATGCCCCTTGGCTGAAGGGATGTTGATCGACAATTTAGACTAAAGGGCACATTTCTAAAGAGGGTGCGGGGACAGAGGGATCTGGGAGCCCATGTGCAGAGGCCTTTGAAGTTGGCCACAATCGTGAATCCAGGATGGCGTGTTGCCTTACTGGTGCCAGGGCCAAGGATGTCCCCCATCCTGAGCGGGGGGGGGCATGGTTAACAGCAGATGCCGTGGGTCACGTTGGTACCAGCGACATGGGTAGAAAGAGGGGAATTTGGGTCCCACAGTCAGAACTTAAGGAAATTAGGAAGTTAGCAAGCAGGACCTCAAAGGTCATGACCTCCAGATTACTCCCAGTCCCACGCACAAGTGAGTACAGAAACCTGAAGATAAAGGTGGGAGAGTAGTCTTAGTGTTTAAGGATGAGTGAGATGAATGTGTGGCTGGAAGGACTGAAGCAGTGAATGCCTGTCTAAAGCAGCCCATGTCTAAACGCAGCAATACCTGGACAATATCCAGGCTCAGGGCTGACAAGTGGCCAGTAACATTCACACCACACAAGTGTCAAGGCAATGACCATCTCCAACAAGAGACAATCTAACCATTGCCCCTTGATATTCAATGACATCACCATCACTGAATCTCCCCACTATCAACATCCTGGGGGTTAACATTGACCAGAAACTGAACTGGACCCAGCCATATAAATACTGTGGCTACAAGAGCAGATCAGAGGCTGGGAATCCTGCAATGAGTAACTCACCTCGTGACTCCCCAAAGACTGTCCACCATCTACAAGGCACAAGTCAGGAGTGTGATGGAATACGCCCCACTTGCCTGGATGAGTGCAGCTCCCACAACACTCAAGAAGCTCGACACTGTCCAGGACAAAGCAGCCCCGCTTGATTGGCCCCCCATCCACAAACATTCACTCCCTCCACCACAGACACACAGTAGCAGCAGTGTGTGTACCATCTACAAGATGCACTGCAGGAACTCACCAAGGCTCCTTCGACAGCACCTTCCAAACCCACGACCACTACCATCTAGAAGGACAAGGGCAGCAGATAGATGGGGAACACCATCACCTGGAAGTTCCCCTCCAAGTCACTCACCATCCTGACTTGGAAATATATCGGCCGTTCCTTCACTGTCGCTGAGTCAAAATCCTGGAACTCCCTTCCTAACAGCACTGTGGGTGTACCTACACCACAGGGACAAAATCCTGGAACTCCCTGCCTAACAGCACGGTGGGTGTACCTACACCACAGGGACAAAATCCTGGAACTCCCTCCCTAACAGCACTGTGGGTGTACCTACACCACAGGGACAAAATCCTGGAACTCCCTCCCTAACAGCGCTGTGGGTGTACCTACCACCACACGGGGACAAAATCCTGGAACTCCCTCCCTAACAGCGCTGTGGGTGTACCTACACCACAGGGACAAAATCCTGGAACTCCCTCCCTAACAGCACGGTGGGTGTACCTAAACCACAGGGACAAAATCCTGGAACTCCCTTCCTAACAGCGCTGTGGGTGTACCTATACCACAGGGACAAAATCCTGGAACTCCCTCCCTAACAGCACGGTGGGTGTACCTAAACCACAGGGACAAAATCCTGGAACTCCCTCCCTAACAGCACGGTGGGTGTACCTACACCACAGGGACAAAATCCTGGAACTCCCTCCCTAACAGCACTGTGGGTGTACCTACACCACAGGGACAAAATCCTGGAACTCCCTCCCTAACAGCGCCGTGGGTGTACCTACACCACAGGGACAAAATCCTGGAACTCCCTCCCTAACAGCGCTGTGGGTGTACCTACATCACAGGGACAAAATCCTGGAACTCCCTCTCTAACAGCGCTGTGGGTGTACCTACACCACACGGGGACAAAACCCTGGAACTCCCTCCCTAACAGCACGGTGAGTGTACCTACACCACAGGGACAAAATCCTGGAACTCCCTCCCTAACAGCACTGTGGGTGTACCTACACCACAGGGACAAAATCCTGGAACTCCCTCCCTAACAGCACTGTGGGTGTACCTACACCCAACAGGGGACAAAATCCTGGAACTCCCTCCCTAACAGCACGGTGGGTGTACCTACCACCACACGGGGATAAAATCCTGGACCTCCCTCCCTAACAGCACGGTGGGTGTACCTACACCACAGGGACAAAGTCCTGGAACTCCCTCCCTAACAGCACTGTGGGTGTACCTACACCACAGGGACAAAATCCTGGAACTCCCTCCCTAACAGCGCTGTTGATGTACCTACACCACAGAGACAAAACCCTGGAACTCCCTCCCTAACAGCAAGGTGGGTGTACCTACACCACAGGGACAAAATCCTGGAACTCCCTCCCTCACAGCACTGTGGGTGTACCTACCACCACACGGGGACAAAATCCTGGAACTCCCTCCCTAACAGCACGGTGGGTGTACCTACACCACAGGGACAAAATCCTGGAACTCCCTCCCTAACAGCAAGGTGGGTGTACCTACACCACAGGGACAAAATCCTGTAACTCCCTCCCTAACAGCGCTGTGGGTGTACCTACACCACAGGAATAAAATCCTGGAACTCCCTCCCTAACAGCACTGTGGGTGTACCTACACCACAGGGACAAAATCCTGGAACTCCCTCCCTAACAGCACTGTGGGTGTACCTACACCACACGGGGACTGCAGCGGCTCACTAAGGCAGCTCACCAACACCTTCTCAAGGGGGCAATTAGGGATGGGCAAGAAATGCTGGGCCCAGCCAGAGAAGCCCACATCCCATGAATGATTTAAGAAAAAGGATGGAGCAGGAGGGAGGGCTTTTAGATTCTTGGGACATCGGGACCAGCTCGGGGAGAGATGGGACCTGTACAGGCCGGACGATCTGCACCTAGACAGAGCAGGGACTGAGTTCACTGCGGGGTGGTTTGTTGGTGCTGTTGGGGAGGGTTTAAATTAATTTGGCAGGGGGTGTGGGAGCCAGCGCATAATCCCAGAGAGGAATCCCAAGGTGCACAGAATACAGGGAGAGGTGGATAGCACTGGAATATGGAATAGTGAGTTCATAGGTGGGGCCAGGCTAGGGGGAGAAAATAATAAATTCCAGATCAGGGTTACAGTGCGTGTCTGTGAATGCGCGGATTGCGCTAAATACGATCGGGTAGTTAGGGGTGCAGATGGTCCATGTGGAAATATCATGTTGTGGCGATAACAGAGACCAGGCCCAAGGAAGGGCTGCACAGGACAGGGTGTTAAATCTTCCTGGATATAGGGTGTTCAGGAAAGATAGGGAGGGATGGCGGGATTGATGAAGGACAGCATTGCAGTGTTGGAGCGAGAGAGAGAGAGATTGGCCAGAGGAGAGCTAGCGAGCGAGGTCACCAAACAAATATACAACTTAGGAGCAGGTGGAGGCCGTTCAGCCTATCGAGTCACCTCAAACGTTTCATAAGATCATTACTGAGGGAGTACTGCACAGTCGGAGGGTCAGTACTGAGGGAGTGCTGCACTGTCTGAGGGTCAGTACTGAGGGAGTGCTGCACTGTCGGAGGGTCAGTGCTGAGGGAGTGCTGCACTGTCAGAGGGTCAGTACTGAGGGAGAGCTGCACTGTCTGAGGGTCAGTACTGAGGGAGTGCTGCACTGTCGGAGGGTCAGTACTGAGGGAGTGCTGCACTGTCAGAGGGTCAGTACTGAGGGAGTGCTGCACTGTCGGAGGGTCAGTACTGAGGGAGTGCTGCACATTTGGAGGGTCAGTACTGAGGGAGTGCTGCACTGTCGGAGGGTCGGTGCTGAGGGAGTGCTGCACTGTCACAGGGTCAGGACTGAGGGAGTGCCGCACTGTCAGAGGGTCAGTACTGAGGGAGTGCTGCACTGTCGGAGGGTCAGTACTGAGGGAGTGCTGCACTGTCAGAGGGTCAGTACTGAAGGAGTGCTGCACTGTCGGAGGGTCAGTGCTGAGGGAGTGCTGCACTGTCAGAGGGTCAGTACTGAGGGAGTGCTGCACATTTGGAGGGTCAGTACTGAGGGAGAGCTGCACTGTCGGAGGGTCAGTACTGAGGGAGTGCTGCACTGTCGGAGGGTCAGTAGTGAGGGAGTGCTGCACTGTCGGAGGGTCAGTACTGAGGGAGTGCTGCACTGTCGGAGGGTCAGTACTGAGGGAGTGCTGCACTGTCACAGGGTCAGGACTGAGGGAGTGCTGCACTGTCAGAGGGTCAGTACTGAGGGAGTGCTGCGCTGTCGGAGGGACAGTACTGAGGGAGTGCTGCACTGTCGGAGGGTCAGTACTGAGGGAGTGCTGCACTGTCGGAGGGTCAGTAGTGAGGGAGTGCTGCACTGTCGGAGGGTCAGTACTGAGGGAGTGCTGCACTGTCGGAGGGTCAGTACTGAGGGAGTGCTGCACTGTCACAGGGTCAGGACTGAGGGAGTGCTGCACTGTCAGAGGGTCAGTACTGAGGGAGCACTGTGCACAGTTCTGGTCTCCGTATCCCTCGGTTAGACCACACTTGGAGCACTGTGCACGGTTCTGGTCTCCGTATCCCTCGGTTAGACCACACTTGGAGCACTGTGCACGGTTCTGGTCTCCGTATCCCTCGGTTAGACCACACTTGGAGCACTGTGCACAGTTCTGGTCTCCGTATCCCTCGGTTAGACCACACTTGGAGCACTGTGCACAGTTCTGGTCTCCGTATCCCTCGGTTAGACCACGCTCGGAGCACTGTGCACAGTTCTGGTCTCCGTATCCCTCGGTTAGACCACACTTGGAGCACTGTGCACAGTTCTGGTCTCCCTATCCCTCGGTTAGATCACACTTGGAGCACTGTGCACAGTTCAGGTCCCCATACTGTGGTCAGGCCACATACAATCTGAAGGCAGGCTTCGGCAGATTCAGCAGTTGCTGTCAAATAGTTAACTGGGCGAGGAGCGAGAATATGAGAAGTATTCTGGGGGAAAGAACTTTGAAATGGCAATGTCCAACGGAGGCAAAGATTACCATAACACACTGGGATACTATTGTCCTGAGAACAGTGGCGTGTCTATCACCAGGCTGCAAACAATGCATAAAAAGTAGGAGGAGTGTTTGCTGGCTGTTTGTGTGATTGAGAGAAAGATTTGCTCTGAAATCAATCTCTTGCAGAGAAAGAGAGAATGAAAGAGAGAAGAGGCAGAGAGAGAGAAATTGAGGGAGAGGGACAGGGGGAAATCGAAAGAGGAATTCAGCGAGACCAAGAACGAGAGAATCAGCGAAGAGACGGAGAGAGAGAAAGAGAGATGGAGAGAGAGTGAAAGAGAGAGAGAAAGAACGAGATGAGACCAAGAGTCAGGGAAGGGATGGAGAGGGTGAGAGAGAGAGCGAGAGATGGAGGGAGAGCGTAAGAGAGAGAGAAAGAGAGTGAGACAGAGACCGAAAGAGCCATGGAAGAGATGGAGAGAGATGGATGGAGAGCGAAAGAGAGTGAGATGGCAGCCAAGAGAGTCAGGGATGAAACAGAGAGAGCAAGAGATGGAGGGAGAGCGAAAGAGACAGAGATGGAGACCTAGAGAGTCCAGGAAGAGACAAAGAGAGAGAGAGAGGTTTGGAGGGAGAGAGAAAGCGAGAGAGGGACAGAGAAAGAGAGAGAGATGAAGTGAAACAAGTCAAGAGAAGCAGAAAGAGAAAGGACACAAGAAATAGGAGTGGGAGTGGTCCATTCGGCCCCTCAAGACTGATGTGCTTTCCAATACAATCATGGCTGATCTACCTGCTCTCCACATTCCCGCCTGATCCACACTATCCCTCAATTCCCTCAGTCTCCAAAAATCTATCAAACTCCATGCTGAGTCTACTCATCGATGGAGCATCCACGGCTCCCTGGGGGAGGGAATTCCAGAGGGTCACTACCCTCCGAGTCAAGAAATTCCTCCTCATAACAGTCCAAAACGGTCTCGCCCCCTTTCCCCCAGAGTCTGTGACTCCCTCGGACCGAGATTCCCCGGAATCAGCCTCGCGGCTTCTGGCTCCTCAAACCCTCTGAGGATTTTATCAGTCTCAATGTGATCACCTCTCATTCTCCTGAACTCCAGAGGACACAGACCCAATCTTCTCTACCCCTCCTCAAAGGACAATATCTCTCATCCCAGGAATCTGTCCACAGATTCATTCTAACCAAAGTGTGGTTTAACCGAGAGATGTAGACACCAGAACTGTGCACGGTTCTCCAGGTGTGGTTTAACTGAGGGATATGGAGACCAGAACTGTGCACAGTGCTCCAAGTGTGGTCTAACCGAGGGTACGGAGACCAGAACTGTGCACAGTGCTCCAAGTGTGGTCTAACCGAGGGTACGGAGACCAGAACTGTGCACAGTGCTCCAAGTGTGGTCTAACCGAGGGATACGGAGACCAGAACTGTGCACAGTGCTCCAAGTGTGGTCTAACCGAGGGATACGGAGACAAGAACTGTGCACAGTGCTCCAAGTGTGGTCTAACCGAGGGATACGGAGACCAGAACTGTGCACAGTGCTCCAAGTGTGGTCTAACCGAGGGATACGGAGACCAGAACTGTGCACAGTGCTCCAAGTGTGGTCTAACCGAGGGATACAGAGACCAGAACTGTGCACAGTGCTCCACGTGTGGTCTTAATAAGGGATACGGACACCAGAACTGTGCACAGTGTTCCAAGTGTGGTCTAACCGAGGGATACGGAGACTAGAAATGTGCACAGTGCTCCATGTGTGGTCTAACCGAGGGATACGGAGACCAGAACTGTGCGCAGTGCTCCAAGTGTGGTCTAATCGAGGGATACGGAGACCAGAACTGTGCGCAGTGCTCCAAGTGTGGTCTAACCGAGGGATACGGAGACCAGAACTGCGCACAGTGCTCCAAGTGTGGTCTAACCGAGGGATAGGGAGACCAGAACTGTGCACAGTGATCCAAGTGTGGTCTAACCCTGAGATATGGAGACCAGAACTGTGCACTGTGCTCCAAGTGTGGTCTAACCGAGGGATAGGGAGAACAGAACTGTGCACAATGCTCCGAGTGTGGTCTAACCGAGGGATATGGAGACCACAACTGTGCACAGTGCTCCAAGTGTGGTCAAACCAAGGGATACGGAGACCAGAACTGTACACAGTGCTCCAAGTGTGGTCTAACCGAGGGATACGGAGACCAGAACTGTGCACAGTGCTCCACATGTGGTCTTACCAAGGGATACGGAGACCAGAACTGTGCACAGTGCTCCACGTGTGGTCTTAATAAGGGATACGGAGACCAGAACTGTGCACAGTGCTCCAAGTGTGGTCTAACCGAGGGATACGGAGACTAGAAATGTGCACATTGCTCCATGTGTGGTCTAACCGAGGGATACGGAGACCACAACTGTGCGCAGTGCTCCAAGTGTGGTCTAATCGAGGGATACGGAGACCAGAACTGTGCGCAGTGCTCCAAGTGTGGTCTAACCGAGGGATAGGGAGACCAGAACTGTGCACAGTGATCCAAGTGTGGTCTAACCCTGAGATATGGAGACCAGAACTGTGCACTGTGCTCCAAGTGTGGTCTAACCGAGGGATAGGGAGACCAGAACTGTGCACAATGCTCCGAGTGTGGTCTAACCGAGGGATATGGAGACCACAACTGTGCACAGTGCTCCAAGTGTGGTCAAACCGAGGGATACGGAGACCAGAACTGTACACAGTGCTCCAAGTGTGGTCTAACCGAGGTATACGGAGACCAGAACTGTGCACAGTGCTCCACATGTGGTCTTACCAAGGGATACGGAGACCAGAACTGTGCACAGTGCTCCACGTGTGGTCTTAATAAGGGATACGGAGACCAGAACTGTGCACAGTGCTCCAAGTGTGGTCTAACCGAGGGATACGGAGACCAGAACTGTGCACATTGCTCCAAGTGTGGTCTAACCCTGAGATATGGAGACCAGAACTGTGCACTGTGCTCCAAGTGTGGTCTAACCGAGGGCTACGGAGACAAGAACTGTGCACAGTGCTCCGAGTGTGGTCTAACCGAGGGATACGGAGACCAGAACTGTGCACAGTGCTCCAAGTGTGGTCTAACCGAGGGATACGGAGACCACAACTGTGCACAGTGCTCCACGTGTGGTCTAACCGAGGGACAAGGAGACCAGAAGTGTGCACAGTGCTCCAAGTGTGGTCTAACCGAGGGATAGGGAGACCAGAAGTGTGCACAGTGCTCCCAGTGTGGTCTAATCGAGGGATACGGAGATCAGAACTGTGCACAGTTCTCCAAGTGTGGTCTAACCGAGGGATACGGAGACCAGAACTGTGCACAGTGCTCCAAGTGTGGTCTAACCGAGGGATAGGGAGACCAGAACTGTGCACAGTGCCCTAAGTGTTGTCTTACCAAGGGATACAGAGACCAGAACTGAGCACTGTGCTCCAAGTGTGGTCTAACCGAGGGATACGGAGACCAGAACTGTGCACAGTGCTCCAAGTGTGGTCTAACCGAGGGATAGGGAGACCAGAACTGTGCACATTTATCCAAGTGTGGTCTAACCCTGAGATATGGAGACCGGAACTGTGCACTGTGCTCCAAGTGTGGTCTAACCGAGGGATAGGGAGACAAGAACTGTGCACAGTGCTCCGCATGTGGTCTAACCGAGGGATACGGAGACCAGAACTGTGCACAGTGCTCCAAGTGTGGTCTAACCGAGGGATACAGAGACCAGAACTGTGCACAGTGCTCCAAGTGTGGTCTAACCGAGGGATACGGAGACCAGAACTGTGCACAGTGCTCCAAGTGTGGTCTAACCGAGGGATACGGAGACCAGAACTGTGCACAGTGCTCCAAGTGTGGTCTAACCGAGGGATACAGAGACCAGAACTGTGCACAGTGCTCCAAGTGTGGTCTAACTGAGGGATAGGGAGACCAGAACTGTGCACAGTGATCCAAGTGTGGTCTTACCAAGGGATACGGAGACCAGAACTGTGCACAGTGCTCCAAGTGTGGTCTAACCGAGGGATACGGAGACCAGAACTGTGCACAGTGCTCCAAGTGTGGTCTAACCGAGGGATACGGAGACCAGAACTGTGCACAGTGCTCCAAGTGTGGTCTAACCGAGGGATACGGAGACCAGAACTGTGCACAACTGTTGACTCTTTTTACCCACTCTCCAAGGCAATGATATCCTCCCTTAGATACAGAACAAATCTGGCCATCCAGTGCAGAGAGAGGGTGAATGGTCTCATTCGTGCCACCCAGGGTAAGGCAACCATCTCATCCCTCTAAACTCACCCACTCCCAATCCCATCACACACACACTGGCATCTCACTGCCTGCCAGCTCAAGGGGCATCCCCACTCACTCTATCACACTCACTCTCACACTCACTCTCTCACACTCACACACACTCTCTCACACTCTCACACTCACTCTCTCACACACACACACTGTCTCACACACACACTCTCTCTCTCACACACACACTCACACTCACTCTCTCACACACACACTCTCACACTCACTCTCTCTCACACACACTCTCTCTCTCACACACACTCTCACACACACTCTCTCACACACACTCACTCTCACTCTCTCTCACACACAGACAGGCATCTCACACACTGCCAGCACAAGGGATATCACCACTCATTCTCTCTCACACACACACTCTCTCACACACATACTCTCACACACTCACTCTCTCTCGCACACACACACACTCACTCTCTCTCACACACAATCACTCACATTCTCACACACACTCTCACACATTCTCACTCACTCTCTCACACACTCACTCTCTCAGACACACTCACTCTCTCACACTCTCAATCTCTCTCTCACACACACACACTCTCTCACACACATACTCTCACACACTCACTCTCTCTCTCTCACACACACACTCACTCTCTCACACACACACACACTCTCTCACACACACACTCTCACACACTCACTCTCTCTCTCACACACCCACACTCACTCTCTCTCACACACACACACACTCTCACACACACACTCTCACACATTCACACTTTCTCACACACACACACACTGGCATCTTACACACTGCCAACTCAAGGGACATCACCACTCACTCTCACACACACTCACTCTCACACACTCACTCTCTCACACACACTCAGTCTCACACACTCACTCTCTCTCACACACACACACTGGCATCTCACTCACTGCCAGCTCAAGGGGCATCACCACTTAATCACACCAATCACTTTCTCACACAACTCACACTCAAACACTCACTCTCTCTCACACACACTCACTCTCTCACACATACTCACACACTCACCCTCTCACACACACTCACTCTCTCATACACACTCTCTCTCACAAACACTCTCACATTCTCACACACATTCTCTCAAACACACTCTCACTCACTCTCTCACACACTCACTCTCTCACACACACTCACTCTCTCACACTCTCACTCTCTCTCACACACAAACACACTCACTCTCTCACACACACTCACTCACTCTCTCACACACACTCTCTCTCACACACACTCACTCACTCTCTCACACACACTCTCTCTCGCACACACTCACTCACTCTCTCACACACGCTCACTCACTCTCTCACACACGCTCACTCACTCTCTCACACACACTCACTCTCTCTCACACACACTCACTCACACTCTCACACACACTCACACTCTCACACACACACTCACTCACTCTCTCACGCACACACTCTCACACACACTCACTCT
>NW_024470584.1:571871-576871 GCF_017639515.1 Carcharodon carcharias
AGGGACATCACCACTCACTCTCACACACACTCACTCTCTCACACACACTCAGTCTCACACACTCACTCTCTCTCACACACACACACTGGCATCTCACACACTGCCAGCTGAAGGGGCATCACCACTCACTCACACCACTCACTTTCTCACACAACTCACTCTCACAAACACTCACTCACATTCTCACACACACTCACTCTCACACACACACTCACTCTCTCACACACACTCACTCTCTCTCACACACACTCACACACTCTCACACACACTCTCTCTCGCACACACTCACTCACTCTCTCACACACACTCACTCAATCTCTCACACACACTCACTCTCTCTCTCACACACACTCACTCTCTCTCACACACACACACACTCTCTCTCACACACACTCTCACACACTCACTCTCTCTCTCACACACCCACACTCACTCTCTCACACACACACACACTCTCACACTCACACTCTCACACACTCACACTCTCACACACACACACACACTGGCATCTCACACACTGCCAACTCAAGGGACATCACCACTCACTCTCACACACACTCACTCTCTCACACACATTCAGTCTCACACACTCACTCTCTCTCACACACACACACTGGCATCTCACACACTGCCAGCTCAAGGGGCATCACCACTCACTCACACCACTCACTTTCTCACACAACTCACTCTCACACACTCACTCTCTCTCACACACACTCTCTCTCTCTCTCACATACTCACACACTCACCCTCTCACACACATTCACTCTCTCATACACACTCACTCTCTCTCACAAACACTCACTCACATTCTCACACACACTCTCTCTCACACACTCTCACTCTCTCTCTCACACACACACACTCTCACACACACACTCACTCACACTCTCACGCTCACTCACTCTCACACACACTCACTCTCTCACAATCTCAATCTCACACACACTCTCTCTCACACACACACTCTCTCACACACACATACTCTCTCACAAACACACACACTCTCTTACACACAATCACACACTGGCATCTCACTCACTGCCAGATCAAGGGGCATCACCACTCATTCTCTCACACACACACTCTCTCTCACACACTCACTCTCTCACACACATACACACTCTCTCTCACACTCACACTTACTCTCTCTCAAACACACATGCTCTCTCACACACACACACTCTCTCGCTAACACACACAGTCCCTCTCTTTCACATACACACTTACCCTCTCACACACATACACACTCTCTCTCACACTCACACTCACTCTCTCTCACACATACACACTCTCTCACACACACTCACTCACTCTCTCCCACACACATGCTCTCTCACACACACACACACTCTCTCTCTCAAACACACACACTCCCTCTCACTCACATACACACTCACCCTCTCACACACATACACACACTCTCTCACACTCACACTCACTCTCTCTCACACATACACACTCTCTCACACACACTCACTCACTCTCTCTCTCACACACACACACTCTCTCACACACACACACACTCTCTCACACACACTCACTCACTCTCTCTCTCACACACACACACTCTCTCACACACACACACACTCTCTCTCACACACACACTCTCTCACACACACATACTCTCTCACAAACACACACACTCTCTTACACACAACCACACACTGGCATCTCACTCACTGCCAGATCAAGGGGCATCACCACTCATTCTCTCACACACACACTCTCTCTCACACACTCACTCTCTCACACACATACACACTCTCTCTCACACACACACTCACTCTCTCTCAAACACACATGCTCTCTCACACACACACACTCTCTCGCTAACACACACAGTCCCTCTCTTTCACATACACACTTACCCTCTCACACACATACACACTCTCTCTCACACTCACACTCACTCTCTCTCACACATACACACTCTCTCACACACACTCACTCACTCTCTCCCACACACATGCTCTCTCACACACACACACACTCTCTCTCTCAAACACACACACTCCCTCTCACTCACATACACACTCACCCTCTCACACACATACACACACTCTCTCACACTCACACTAACTCTCTCTCACACATACACACTCTCTCACACACACTCACTCACTCTCTCTCACACACACACACTCTCTCACACACACACACACTCTCTCACACACACTCACTCACTCTCTCTCTCACACACACACACTCTCTCACACACACACACACTCTCTCAAACACACACACTCTCTCTCTCTCACAGACACACTCACTATCTCACATACACACACACACTCTCACACACACACACATTCTCTCTCTCACCCACACACTCTCTCTCTCTCTCACACACTGACTCTCTCTCTCTCTCTCACACACACTCATTCTTTCTCTCACACACTCACTCTCTCACACACACACTCACACACACACACACACTCACTCTCTCTCACACACTCACTCTGTCACACACACACTCTCTCTCTCACACACACTCACTTTCTCTCACAGACACAATCACTCTCTCACACACACTCACTCCCACACACACACTCACTCTCTCTCTCACACACACTCACTCACTCTCTCACACACACTCAATCTCTCACACTCTCACTCTCTCTCTCACACACACACACTCACTCTCTCACAGACACTCACTCACTCTCTCACACACACTCACTCTCTCACACACACTCACTCACTCTCTCACACACACTCACTCTCTCTCACACACACTCACTCACACTCTCACACACACTCTCTCTCGCACACACTCACTCACTCTCTCACACACACTCACTCTTTCTCACACACACTCACTCACACTCACACACACTCTCTCTCACACACACTCACTCACTCTCTCACACACACTCACTCTCTATCACATACTCACACACTCACCCTCTCACACACATTCACTCTCTCATACACACTCACTCTCTCTCACAAACACTCACTCACATTCTCACACACACTCTTTCTCACACACTCTCACTCTCTCTCTCACACACACACACTCTCACACACACACTCACTCACACTCTCACGCACACTCACTCTCACACACACTCACTCTCTTACACTCTCACTCTCACACACACTCTCTCACACACACACTCTCTCACACACACATAGTCTCTCACAAACACTCACACTCTCTTACACACACCCACACACTGGCATCTCACTCACTGCCAGCTCAAGGGGCATCACCACTTACTCTCTCACACACACACTCTCTCTCACACACTCACTCTCTCACACACACACTCTCTCTCACACACTCACTCTCTCACAAACATACACACTCTCTCTCACACTCACACTCACTCTCTCTCAAACACACATGCTCTCTCACACACACACACTCTCTCTCAAACACACACTCCCTCTCTCTCACATACACACTCACCCTCTCACACACATACACACTCTCTCTCACATTCACACTCACTCTCTCTCACATACACACTCTCTCACACACACTCACTCACTCTCTCTCACACACATGCTCTCTCTCACACACACACACACACTCTCTCTCAAACACACACACTCCCTCTCTCTCACAGACACACTCACCCTCTCACACACATACACACACTCTCTCACACTCACACTCACTCTCTCTCACACACACACTCTCTCTCACACACACACACACACACACTCTCAAACACACACACTCCCTCTCTCTCACAGACACACTCACTATCTCACATACACACACACACTCTCTCACACACACACACATTCTCTCTCTCACCCACACACTCTCTCTCTCTCACACACACTGACTCTCTCTCTCTCACACACACTCATTCTTTCTCTCACACACTCATTTCCACACACACACTCACTCTCTCTCTCACACACACTCACTCACTCTCTCACACACACTCAATCTCTCACACTCTCACTCTCTCTCACACACACACTCACTCTCTCACACACACTCACTCACTCTCTCACACACACTCTCTCTCACACACACTCACTCTCTCTCTCACACACACTCACTCTCTCTCACACACACTCACTCACTATCTCACGCACACTCACTCACTATCACACACACTCACTCTCTCACACTCACTCTCACACACACTCTCTCACACAAACACACACTCTTACACACACCCACACACTGGCATCTCACTCACTGCCAGCTCAAATGGCATCACCACTCATTCTCTCACACACACACTCTCTCTCACACACTCACTCTCTCACACACATACACACTCTCTCTCACAATCACACTCACTCTCTCTCACACACATGCTCTCTCACACACACATACAAACACTCTCTCTGAAACACACACACTCCCTCTCTCTCACAGACACACTCACCCTCTCACACACATACACACTCTCTCTCACACTCACAATCACTCTCTCTCACACATACACACTCTCTCACACACACTCACTCACTCTCTCACACAAACTCACTCACTCTCTCACACACACTCACTCTCTCTCACACACACTCTCACACACACTCTCTCGCACATACTCACTCTCTCTCACACACACTCACTCACACTCTCACACACATTCTCTCTCACACACACTCACTCACTCTCTCACGCACACTCACTCACACACACACACTCTCTCCCACACACACATGCTCTCACAAACACACACACACTCTCTTACACCCACCCACACACTGGCATCTCACTCACTGCCAGCTCAAGGGGCATCACAACTCATTCTCGCACACACCCACTCTCTCTCACACACTCACTCTCTCACACACATACACACTCTCTCTCAAACTCACACTCACTCTTACACACTCTCACTCAAACACACACACTCCCTCTCTCTCACAGACACACTCACTATCTCACATACACACACACACACTCTCTCTCACACACTCACTCTCTCACACACATACACACTCTCTCTCACACTCACACTCACTCTCACACACAAACACACAGTCTCTCTCAAATACACACACTCCCTCTCTCTCAC
>NW_024470584.1:581871-586871 GCF_017639515.1 Carcharodon carcharias
ATACACACTCTCTCTCACACTCACTCTTACACACTCTCTCTTAAACACACACACACACACTCTCTCAAGTACACATACTCCCTCTCTCTCACAGACACACTCACTATCTCACATACACACACACACACTTTCTCTCACACACTCACATGCACACTCTCTCTCACACTCACACTCACTCTCACACACTCTCTCTTACACACACACACACACTGTCTCTCAAACACACACACTCCCTCTCTCTCACAGACACAATCACTATCTCTCATACACACACACATTCTCTCACACACACACATTCTCTCTCTCACACACACGGTCTCTCTCTCACACACACACTGACTCTCTCTCTCTCACACACACTCATTCTTTCTCTCACACACTCACTCTCTCACACACACACTCACACTCACAAACATTCTCTCTCTCACACACACACTCTCTCACACACACACTGACTCTCTCTCTCTCACACACTCACTTTGTCTCAGAGACACACTCACTCTCTCACACACACACTCACTCTCTCTCTCACACACACACTCTCTCATACACACTCACTCTCAATCACACACACACTCACTCTCTCTCTCACACACACACTCACTCCCTCACACACACACACTCACACACACTCATTCTCTCTCACACACTCACTCTCTCTCACACACTCACTCTCTCTCACACACACTCTCTCTCACACACTCACTCTCTCACACACACACTCTCTCTCTTACACACACTCACTCTCTCACACACACACTCACACTCTCACACACACTCACTCTCACACACTCACACTCACTCTCTCTCACACACACTCACTCACACTCTCACACACACTCACTCACACACACACACACTCACTCACTCTCTCACACACACTCACTCTCTCACACACTCTCACTCTCTCTCACACACACACACTCTCTCACACACACTCACTCTCTCACACACTCTCACTCTCTCTCTCACACACACACACTCCCTCACACACACTCACTCTCTCTCACACACTCACTCACACTCTCACACACACTCTCACACACACTCACACTCTCTCACGCACACTCACTCACTCTCACACACACACTCTCTCACATCTCACTCTCACACACACTCTCTCACACACACACACTCTCTCACACACACACACTCTCTCACACACACATACTCTCTCACAAACACACACACACACTCTCTTACACACACTCACACACTGGCATCTCACTCACTGCCAGATCAAGGGGCATCACCACTCACTCTCTCACGCACACACTCTCTCTCACACACTCACTCTCTCACACACATACACACTCTCTTTCTAACTCACACTCAATCTCTCTTACACACATGCTCTCTCTCACACACACACACTCTCTCTCAAACACACACACTCCCTCTCTCTCACAGACACACTCACCCTCTCACACACATACACACTCTCTCACACACACTCACTCACTCTCTCACACACACACTCTCTCACACTCACACACTCTCTCACACACACACACTCTCTCTGAAGCACACACACTCTCTCTCAAACACACACACTCCCTCTCTCTCACAGACACACTCACCCTCTCACACACATACACACTCTCCCACACACACTCACTCACTCTCTCTCACACTCACTCTCTCACACACACACACACATTCTCTCTCTCACACAGACACTCTCTCTCTCACACACACACTGACTCTCTCTCTCTCACACACACTCATTATTTCTCTCACACACTCACTCTCTCACACACAGTCTATCTCTCACACACACTCACTTTCTCTCACAGACACAATCACTCTCTCACACACACTCGCTCCCACACACACACTCACTCTCTCTCACGCACACACTCTATCTCACACACACACTTTCTCTCTTACACATACTCACTCTCTCTCATACACACACTCACTCTCTCACACACACTCACTCTCTCTCACACATGCCCTCACTCTCTCTCTCACACACATTCACTCTCTCACACACACACTCACTCTTTCTCATACACACACACACTCTCTCACACACACACTCTCTCACACACACACATTCTCTCTTACACATACTCACTCTTTCTCATACACACACTCATTCTCTCTCACACACACACTCACTCTCTCACACACATTCACTCACACACACTCACTCTCTCTCACACACACTCTCTCTCACACACACACTCACACACACTCTCTCTCTCACACACACACACTGTCTCTCTCACACACACTCTCTCCCTTACACATACTCTCTCTCATACACTCACTTACTCTCTCTCACACCCACACTCTCACACGCACACTCTCTCACACACTCACTCTCTCTCACACACACTCACTCTCTCACACACACTCTCACACACATACTCTCACTCACACACACTCTCTCACACGCACACGCTCTCACAGAGACTCTCTCTCTCACACACACACGCTCTCTCTAACACACACACTTGCTCTCTCTCTAACACACACACACACTCTCACACACACACTCTCTCTCTCACACACACACACACTCTCACACACACATTCACTCTCTCTCACACACTCACTCTCTCTCTCTCTAACACACACACACTCTCACACATTCACACTCTCTCTCTCACACACGCACTCATACTCACACACACACTCTCTTTCTCACACACACACTCACTCTCTCTCACACACTCACACACTCACTCTCTCACACACACTCACTCTCTCATACACACTCACTCTCTCTCACACACAGTCACTCACACTCTCACACACGCTGTCTCTCACACACTCTCACTCACTCTCTCATACACACTCACTCACTTTCTCACACACACTCACTCTCTCACACTCTCACTCTCTCTCCCACACACACACACTCACTCTCTCACACACACTCACTCTCTCAAACACACTCACTCTCTCACACATACTCACACACTCTCACACACACTCTCTCTCGCACACACTCACTCACTCTCTCACACACACTCACTCACACTCTCACACACACTCTATCTCACACACACTCACTCTCACACACTCTCACACACACTCTCTCACACACACACACTCTCTCTCACACACACACACACTCTCACACACACACACTCACTCTCACACACTCACTCACACTCTCACACACTCTCTCTCACACACACTCACTCTCACACACTCTCACTCTCACACACACTCACTCACACACACACTCTCTCTCACACACACACACTCTCTCACAAACACACACACTCTCTTACACACACCCACACTCTGGCATCTCACGCACTGCCAGTTGAAAGGGCATCACCACTCACTCTCTCACACACACACTCTCTCTCACACACACTCTCTCACGCACATACGCACTCTCTCTCACACTCATACTCAATCATCACACACTCTCTCTCACACACACACACACTCTCTCTCAAACACACACACTCACTCTCTCTCACAGACACACTCACTCTCTCACATAAACACGCATTCTCTCTCTCTCACACACACTATATCTCTCTCAAACACACTGACTCTCTCTCTCTCTCACACACTCTCATTCTTTCTCTCACACACTCACTCTCTCACACACACACACTCTCACCCTCACACCCACTCACTCTCTCTCACACACTCGCTCTCTCTCTCACACACTTACTTTCTCTCTCAGACACACACTCTCTCACACACACACTCACTCTCTCACACACTCACTCTCTCACACACACTCTCTCTCACACACACACTCTCTCACACACACTCTCTCTCACACACACTCACTCTCTCACACACTCACTCTCTCACACACACTCTCTCTCACACACACACTCTCTCACACACACTCACTCTCTCTCACACACACACTCACTCTCTCTCTCACACATACACTCACTCCCTCACACACACACCCACTCACACACACTCACTCTCTCTCCCACACTCACTCTCTCTCTCACAGACTCACACTCTCTCACACACACACTCACTCTCTCTCACACACACACACTCTTTCTCACACTTACCCACTTTCTCTCACAGACACAATCACTCTCTCTCACACACACACTCACTCTCTCACACACACTCACTCTCCCTCACACACACACTCACTCTCTCTCTCACACACACTCACCCTATCTCAAGCACACTCTCTCAAACACACACTCACACTCATACACACTCACTCTCTCTCACACACACACTCTCTCTCATACACACACTCACTCTCTCACACACACACTCACTCTCTCTCTCACACACACTCACTCTCACTCTCACACACACACTCAATCTTTCTCATACACATACCCACTCTCTCTAACACACAGATTCACTCTCTCACACACACTCTGTCTCACACACACACTCACTCTCTCTCACACACACTCACTCTCTCTCACACACACTCTCTCTCACACAGACACACTCACACACACTCACTCTCTCTCTCACACACACACACTCTCTCACACACACTCTCTCTCTCACACACGCACTCTCTCTTACACATACTCTCTCTCATACACTCACTTACTCTCTCTTACACCCACACTCTCACACACACACTCTCTCACACACTCACTCTCTCTCACACACACTCACTCTCTCTCACACACACTCACTCTCTCTCATACACTCACTCTCTCACACACACTCTCACACACACACTCTCTCTCACAGACACTCTCTCTCTCTCACGCACACTCTCTCACACACACACACACACACTCTCTAACACACACACACTCTCTCGCACTCACACACACACTCTCTCACACACACACTCACTCTCTCCCACACACTCACATTCTCTCTCTCTAACACACACACACTCTCTCTCTCACACACACAAATACTCTCTCACACATACACTCTCACACACTCACACTCTCTCTCTCACACACACACTCACACTCACACACACACACTCACTATCTCACACACACACACACTCTCACACACTCACTCTCTCTCTCTAACACACACACACTTTCTCTCTCTCACACACACAC
>NW_024470584.1:599371-624371 GCF_017639515.1 Carcharodon carcharias
GGGAGGGGGTGGTTCTGGAGGGGGAGGAGGGTGGTTCTGGAGGGGGAGGGGGATGGATCTGGAGGGAGAGGGGGTGGTTCTGGAGGGGGAGGGGGATGGTTCTGGAGGGGGAGGGGGATGGATCTGGAGGGAGAGGGGGTGGTTCTGGAGGGGGAGGGGGATGGTTCTGGAGGGGGAGGGGGGTGGTTCTGGAGGGGGAGGGGGGTGGTTCTGGAGAGGGAGGAGGGATGGTTCTGGAGGGGGAGGGGGTGGTTCTGGAGGGGGGGATGGTTCTGGAGGGGGAGGGGGATGGTTCTGGAGGGGGAGGGGGGATGGTTCTGGAGGGGGAGGGGGATGGTTCTGGAGGGGGAAGGGGGATGGTTCTGGAGGGGGAGGGGGGTGGTTCTGGAGGGGGTGGGGATGATTCTGGAGGGGGAGGGGGGATGGTTCTGGAGTGGGAGAGGGATGGTTCTGGAGGGGGAGGGGGGATGATTCTGGAGGGGGAGGGGGGATGATTCTGGAGGGGGAGGGGGGATGGTTCTGGAGGGGGAGGGGGGTGGTTCTGGAGGGGGAGGGGGATGGTTCTGGAGGGGGAGGGGGATGGTTCTGGAGGGGGAGGGGGGATGGTTCTGGAGGCGGAGGGGGGTGGTTCTGGAGGCAGAGGGGGATGGTTCTGGAGGGGGAGGGGGGTGGTTCTGGAGGGGGAGGGGGTGGTTCTGGAGGGGGAGGAGGGATGGATCTGGAGGGGGAGGGGGGATGGTTCTGGAGGGGGAGGGGGTGGTTCTGGAGGGGGAGGAGGGTGGTTCTGGAGGGGGAGGGGGATGGATCTGGAGGGAGAGGGGGTGGTTCTGGAGGGGGAGGGGGATGGTTCTGGAGGGGGAGGGGGGTGGTTCTGGAGGGGGAGGGGGGTGGTTCTGGAGAGGGAGGAGGGATGGTTCTGGAGGGGGAGGGGGTGGTTCTGGAGGGGGGGATGGTTCTGGAGGGGGAGGGGGATGGTTCTGGAGGTGGAGGGGGGTGTTTCTGGAGGGGGGGATGGATCTAGAGGGGGACTGTTCTGGAGGGTCTGGGGGGGGGGATGATTCTGGGGGGCTGGCCTTTTGATAAGATGCAGATTTATTACAATGAGGGTCCCACCATCCGATGGTGGGAAACACGACCAGGCCATTGATGGGCGGAGGGGACAATCGCAAACTGGTTTCACGACATTGTGCGCCCTTCCCGCTATATTGTTCCCTCACACCCACCATGGCGCCCAGCACCGGGGGTGGGGGGCGAGGAAAATTCCACTCACAGTCATTGAGGCACAGGAGGAAGCCATTCAGCCCATCGGGTCCATGCTAGCTCTCTGTCGGGCAATCCACTCAGCCCCATTCCTCCCCGAGCTATCCCTGTAAGTTTATTTCACTCAAGGTCCCGCCCAAATTCCTTTGGAAATCATTCATCACCTCCGCTCCCAAAGCCCTCATGGGCAGAAAGTTCCAGGTCCTTACCACTCAGCTCTGCAAAAATGATCTTCCTCACGTCGACCCTGTCAGGGAGAGATATTAACACACATAATGTTATTGGAAATTACTTTATTTTAAAATAGGAGTTTAGTCTGTGCGTGTGTCTCAATTCGATTAAAGCCAGCTAGTCTGGGTTCTTTAATGTACAGCAGTTTTGAGATATAAACAGTAAGGTAGAGGGTTGTACTTGCATTTTGTTGAATAGAGCAGGAGTAAAATCTTGCACCTAGCTAGGAGACACCAGGCAAGGTTTATATTACTAATAAAATGGGTACCACGCAAGGGGTTTTATTGTTAGAAGAGCTGGAGTTCGAAGGGCCTGGTGATAACAATGAGAATTTGCATTCAAGAGGTATAACCCGAGAGGAGTTTTTGTGTGTGCAGGGCAGAGACAACGTAAGGTCAAGGGAGCTGTAAGCCTACAACTGTCTGCAAAGGAACCAAAGTGAAAGGAAACTCGTTTTGAATTTGTAAGGGGAACATGCTTAGTGGCTTAGTGGAGATTAGTTTGGGAATTTGTTATAAGTTATGCCAGTAGTAACGTGTAGACATTTGCATGTGCGTAACTTGTTGCAAACTAATAAATGTTTCACTTAGTTTGTTATTTAAAACCCCTCATGAACTGGTGGTCTGATTCCTGAATATAGAGCTGCAACTCAAAACATCCCAATTGAAAATATAGGTATTGACTGTTGTTTAAGGTTTCCCTCTGGGATTTTTAGATAACTCAGGCTTTACCAACTGCTTTACCACAACAGGTCCCTGCATCTCTTACCCAATCTTAAACTTGTCTCCCCTAGTCCTTGAACCAGCAGCGAATGGGGGGGTGGGGGGAAGGGAGGGTGGGGGTAGCTTTGCTTTGTCTACCGTATCACAACCAGTCATAATCTTTCATACCCTTCTCAAGGGCAGTTAGGGACAGCCTAACCAGCGACACCCACATCCCGTGAATGAATTTTTTAAAAATCTTGTACAACGCTATCAAACCTCCTATCAAACCTCCTTTGCTCCAAGGAGAAGGACCCCGGCTTCTCCCTACCCAACCTTGCATCTAAAACCCCCTCACTGCTGGAGCCATTCTGGTAAATCTCCCCTGCCCCCTCTCAAAGACCCTCACACCCTTCCTAAAGTGTGCTGACCAGAGCCGGATGTGATATTCTGTCTGAGACCTAAGTGGAGCTTTATTCAGGTTCAGCACGAGGTCCCCGCTTTTGCGCTCAGCCATGAACCAACAATCCCCCTCTCCTCCATTCCTATTAATTGCATCAATTGAGGATAAGCACATCCAGTTGGAGGATATTGATTGGATGGTTACTTGAGCACATGCAAAGAGAGACTTACTGACACAGGAGTGGAGTTAGGAGATATATACCTGTAATGTTTGGCTCTGTCAGTAAATCTATTCTAAGTAAGTACTGGCTCTGATTTCTTCCTTTAGCATTTCATCAGTAGCAGCAGTGTGTGTACCATCTACAAGATGCACTGCAGGAACTCACCAAGGCTCCTTCGACAGCACCTTCCAAACCCACGACCACTACCATCTAGAAGGACAAGGGCAGCAGATAGATGGGGAACACCACCACCTGGAAGTTCCCCTCCAAGTCACTCACCATCCCGACTTGGAAATATATCGGCCGTTCCTTCACTGTCGCTGGGTCAAAGTCCTGGAACTCCCTCCCTAACAGTGCCGTGGGTGTACCTACACCACAGGGACAAAATCCTGGAACTCCCTCCCTAACAGCGCTGTGGGTGTACCTACACCACAGGGACTGCAGTGGCTCAAGGGCTGTGCCATTATGTCCCTATTGCCTCTCCCCATCCCTTCTGCCAAAATTCACCATCCCACTCTTATCTGTATTGCATTCCATCTGCCTCTCTTGCCCGTAAGACCATAAGACATCAGAGCAGAAATTAGGCCATTCGGCCCATCGAGTCTGCTCCGCCATTCAATCATGGCTGATAAGTTTCTCAACCCCATTCTCCCACCTTCTCCCCATAACCTTTGATCCCCTTACCAGTCAAGAACCTATCTATCTCGGTCTTAAATACACTCAATGACCTGGCCTCCACACCCTTCTGTGGCAATGAATTCCATAGATTCACCACTCTCTGGTTAAAGAAGTTTCTCCTCATCTCTGTTCTAAAAGGTCTTCCCTTTACTCTGAGGCTGTGCCCTCGGGTCCTAGTCTCTCCTACTAATGGAAACATCTTCCCCACGTCCACTCTATCCAGGCCTTTCAGTATTCTGTAAGTTTCAATCAGATCCCCCCTCATCCTTCTAAACTCCATCAAGTATAGACCCAGAGTCCTCAAACGTTCCTCGTATGTTAAGCCTTTCATTCCTGGGATCGTTCTCGTGAACCTCCTCTGGACCCTCTCCAGGGCCAGCACATCCTTCCTGAGATACGGGGCCCAAAATTGCTCACAATATTCTAAATGTCATCTGACCAGAGCCTTATAAAGCCTCAGCAGCACATCCCTGCTTTTATATTCTAGTCCTCTCGAAATAAAGGCCAACATTGCATTTGCCTTCCTAACTACCGACTCAACCTGTAAGTTAACCTTAAGAGAATCCTGGACGAGGACTCCCAAGTCCCTTTGCACTCCAGATTTCTGAATTCTGCCAGACTACCTATGTCCTGTTGACGTTGATTGGAGTCCTCCTCATTGCCTACCAGGCCTCCAAGTTGGGCAAGTTCCGAAATTGTGTCCTGTATTCCAGGTCACTTGTATGTAGGGAGAGGGCCATAGTGCTAGGGAAAGACCCTTGGGGAACATCGCTGTCGACCATCCTGCAGTCCGAGAAACAACCATTCACCACAACTCGCTGTGTTCTGTCCTTAAATCGTTTTTTTTTGACCAGCCTTTTGTGCGGGGGAGGCGATGGTGTCGTGGTATTGCCGCTGGGCTAGCAATCCAGGGTAATGCTCCATGGGGACTGGGTTTGAATCCCAATGTGGCGAAATTCGAATTCAGTAAAAATTTGGAACTAAAAGCTGACCATTGCTGATGGTTCTGTTTCACTAATGCCCTTACGGGAAAAAAATCTGCCTGGCCTGATCTACATGTGACCCACAGCAAGGTGGTCGACCCTTAAATGCCCCCTGAAGATGGGCAATAAATTCTGACACCCACATCCCATGAGCAAATAAAACAAATGCTTTCCTAACATCTACATAGACAACGTCTACCACATTCCCCTCATCTATCCACTCCATCAAAAAAATTCAATTATAATTCATCAAGCATGAGTTACAAATCCTTGCTGGCTCTCTCTCTCTCTCTCCCCTCCTTAACTAATTCAAACCTCTCCAAGTGCTGGAGACTTCCCCGAATATAGCTTCTCAATACTTACCCACCACCGAAATTAAACTCACTGTCTTGTAGTTACTAAAACTGTTGTCATAAACTCTTCAATCACAGAACATGGTTCATGACTAAGGACATTCTGGAAGAATTTTGTGTTTGTTTTTTCCTAAAAGACGCTGTCCCTTAAAGGGTTAACACGAGGGCTCTGGTTGCTGTTGTTCCTGGAAAAGACAGCATTTTACAGGGAAAGGTAACTAAGTGGTTTTAAAGGGGGCGGGAAACCTCTTGACCCCGGCGGACTGTTTACATAAAGCGTCAAATGGTGGTTTGTGGCTTTGACAAGAAAAACCCGTGCCTGGAGAATTGTGTTCAAAAGCTGGGAGGTCGGTTTTACTCTGGGGAGAAAAGGAGAAGGACCAACTGCTTGAGTAGAGAAGACAGCAGCTCCTGAAGCTCCAGATACAGTCCAAAGTAAAACATGAGTGGAGATTGCTCCAAGGTGGCTCTAAGTTCGGAAATCGACTGACTGCAAGTTTCCCTCGAATTTCACCTGAAAAGTAGTGCCAGGGGCATCGATTGTTTCATGGATCAGTGCTGAGAGACCAACTGTATAACCTGGACACCTATTCAAGGACTCCACCATCTATCCTTTTCCCTTCACCCATTGACTTTTAATCCTCTTTTTTAAGCATTTAATTTTTGGTGTGTGTGTCTGTGAGTGTGTGTCTGTGTGTGTGTGTGTGAGTGTGTGTCTGTGAGTGTGTGTGTGTGTGTGAGTGTGTGTCTGAGTGTGTGTGTGTGTGAGAGTGTGAGTGTGTGTCTGTGTATGTGTGTGTGTGTGATTGTGTGTGTGTGTGAGTGTGTGTGTGTCTGTGTGTGTGTGTGTGTGTGTGTGTGTGTGTGTGAGTGTGAGTGTGTGTCTGTGTGTGTGTGTGAGCATGTCTGTCTGTGTGTGTCTCTGTGAGAGTTGGTGTGCGTTGTCCATGAGAGTGTGTGTGTGTGTGCATGCGGGTGAGTGTGTGTATGTGTCTGCGAGAGTGTGTGTGGGTGAGTGTGTCTCTGTGAGCGTGTGTGAGTATGTTTGTGTGTGTTTGTGAGAGAGAATGTGTGTGTCTCTGTGAGAGTTTTTTTATTAATTTGTGGGAACTGAGATGACTGACCTCCAACAACCACAACCATCTCCCTTTGCGCTCGGTATGACTCCAACCAGTGGAGAGTTTTCCCCCGATACCCATTGACCCCAGTTTTGTTAGGACTCTTGATGCCACACTCGGTCAAATGCTGCCTTGATACCAAGGGCAGTCACTCTCACCCTCACCTCCGAAGTTCAGCTCTTTCGTCCATGTTTGAACCAAGGCTGTATGAGGTCAGGAGCTGAGTGACCCTGGCAGAACCCAAACTGGGCATCAGTGAGCAGGTTATTGCTAAGCAAGTGCCGCTTGTTAGCACTGTTGATGACCCCCTTCCATTACTTTACTGATGATGGAGAGTAAACTGATGGGGAGGTAATTGGCCGGGTTGGATTTGTCCTGCTTTTTGTGTACAGGACATACCTGGGCAATTTTCCACATAGCCGGGTAGATGCCAGTGTTGTAGCTGTACTGGAACAGCTTGGCTAGGGTCACGGCAAGTTCTGGAGCACAGGTCTACAGTATTATTGCCAGAATATTATCAGGCCCCATAGCCTTTACAGTGTCCAGTGCCTTTAACTGTTTCTTGCTATCACGTGGAGTGAATCAAATTGGCTGAAGACTGGCATCTGTGATGCTGGGAACCTCCGGAGGAGGCCGAGATGGATCATCCACTCGGCACTTCTGGCTGTAGATTGTTGCGAAAGCTTCAGCCTTATCTTTTGCACTGATGTGCTGGGCTCCTCCATCATTGAGGTTGGGGATATTTGTGGAGCCTTTTTCCCCAGCGAGTTGTTTAATTGTCCAGCAACATTCACGACTGGATGTAGCAGGACTGCAGAGCTTAGATCTGATCCGTTGGTTGTGGGGTCGCTTAGCTCTGTCTATCACTTGCTGCTTATGCTGCCTGGCACATGAATCGTCCTGTGTTATAGCTTCACCAGGTTGGCACCTCATTTTTAGGTATGCCTGGTGCTGCTCCTGGCATGTCCTCCTGCACTCTTCACTGAAACCAGGGTTAATCCCCTGGCTTGATGGTGATGGTAGAGTTGGGGGATATGCTGGACCATGAGGTTACAGATTGTGTTCGAGTACAATTCTGCTGCTGCTGATGGCCCACAGCATCTCATGGATGCCCAGTCTCGAGTTACCTGATCTGTTTGAAATCTATCCCACTGAGCACAGTGGTAGTGCCACACAACACGATGGAGGGTATCCTCAGTGTGAAGGTGGGACTTTGTCTCCACAGTGACTGTGAGGAGGTCACTCCTACCGATACTGTCATGGACAGATGTATCTGTGACAGGCAGGTTGGTGGAGGGTGAGGTCAGGTATGTTTTCCCTCTAGTTGGTTCCTCACTGCAGACCCAGTCTAGCAGCTACGTCCTTTAGGACGCGGCCAGCTCGGTCAGTAGTGGAGCTATGACACTCTTCTCACACACGGCACACTCTCTTTCTCCCCAGCACACACTCTCTCACACACCCTCGCCACCCTCACGAGCTCTCCACACACACTCTCTTTCCACACACAGGAGCACTGATTCACACACTCTCTCACAGGGTGGCACTCTCTCCACACACACACGCACACTCTCTTTCTCACACACACGCACACACTCTCTCTCACACACACTCTCTCTCTCACACACACTCTCTCTCACACACACACGCACACTCTCTTTCTCACACACACGCACACACTCTCTCTCACACACACTAATTCTCTCTCACACACACACACTCTCTCACACACTCACTCTCTCTCACACACACACACACACACACACACACTCCCTCCCTCTCATACACACTTTCTCTCTCTTGCGCCCTCACACTCTTTCCCTCTCACACACTCTCTCTCATACGCGCTCTCTCTCACACACACCCTCACACCTCCATCTGGCCTCATCTCTCCTCTGGAGGCTTCCTCTTCAGCCCTCACTCTCTAGAGCCCACTTACACAGATCAACATGTGCCCCCTCCACAAACCTCCACCCCCCTTCACCAGTACAGCCCTAACCCTGCAGCCGTTGTAAAGACACCCCCCCACCTTGCGGCTAGTCGGGTGGGTAGAGACCTGCCCGTCAGGATACCCCCCCTAAACGTGACGTGGTGCTGCCAGCGAAGCCTGGAGCTGATGGACCGTGAGGGCTGCGCCAAGCAAGATGGTCAAGCACAGCTCCAAGTCCCGAGTGAAGTGCAGCTCGCCAGGTGGACGTCTCTTACGTACGGTTGTGAAACACGGTGTGATTTCCCGTCAGTGTGTCCGGGTGATCCAGCGTTTGGGGGGGGCGGGGAGGGGATGATTCTGGAGGGGGAGGGTGGATGGTTCTGGAGGGGGAGGGGAGGGGATGGTTCTGGAGGGAGAGGGGGGATGGTTCTGGAGGGGAGGGGGGATGGTTCTGAGGGGGAGGGGGTGGTTCTGGAGGGGGAGGGGGATGGTTCTAGAGGGGGAGGGGGGATGGTTCTGGAGGGGGAGGGGGGAATGATTCTGGAGGGGGAGGGGGGATGGTTCTGGAGGGGGAGGGGGGAATGATTCTGGAGGGGGAGGGGGGATGGTTCTGGAGGGGGAGGGGGGATGATTCTGGAGGGGGAGGGGGATGGTTCTGGAGGGGGAGGGGGATGGTTCTGGAGGGGGAGGGGGGTGGTTCTGGAGGGGGAGGGGGATGGTTCTGGAGGGGGAGGGGGATGGTTCTGGAGGGGGAGGGGGATGGTTCTGGAGGGGGAGGGGGGATGGTTCTGGAGGCGGAGGGGGGTGGTTCTGGAGGCAGAGGGGGATGGTTCTGGAGGGGGAGGGGGGTGGTTCTGGAGGGGGGGGGTGGTTCTGGAGGGGGAGGGGGGTGGTTCTGGAGGGGGAGGGGGATGGATCTGGAGGGAGAGGGGGTGGTTCTGGAGGGGGAGGGGGTGGTTCTGGAGGGGGAGGGGGATGGATCTGGAGGGAGAGGGGGTGGTTCTGGAGGGGGAGGGGGATGGTTCTGGAGGGGGAGGGGGGTGGTTCTGGAGGGGGAGTGGGGATGGTTCTGGAGGGGGAGGGGGGATGGTTCTGGAGGGGGAGGGGGTGGTTCTGGAGGGGGAGGGGGGTGGTTCTGGAGGGGGGATGGATCTGGAGGGGGAGGGGAGTGTTTCTGGAGGGGGATGGTTCTGGAGGGGGAGAGGGGGATGGTTCTGGAGGGGGATGGTTCTGGAGGGGGAGAGGGGGATGGTTCTGGAGGGGGAGGGGGGATGATTCTGGAGGGGGAGGGGGGATGGTTCTGGAGGGGGAGGGGGGATGGTTCTGGAGGGGGAGGGGGGATGGTTCTCGAGGGGGAGGGGGGATGATTCTAGAGGGGGAGGGGGAGGGGGGATGATTCTGGAGGGGGAGGGGGATGGTTCTGGAGGGGGAGGGGGGAATGATTCCGGAGGGGGAGGGGGGATGATTCTGGAGGGGGAGGGGGATGGTTCTGGAGGGGGAGGGGGGTGGTTCTGGAGGGGGAGGGGGATGGTTCTGGAGGGGGAGGGGGATGGTTCTGGAGGGGAGGGGGGATGGTTCTGGAGGCGGAGGGGGGTGGTTCTGGAGGCAGAGGGGGATGGTTCTGGAGGGGGAGGGGGGTGGTTCTGGAGGGGGAGGGGGTGGTTCTGGAGGGGGAGGAGGGATGGATCTGGAGGGAGAGGGGGGATGGTTCTGGAGGGGGAGGGGGTGGTTCTGGAGGGGGAGGAGGGTGGTTCTGGAGGGGAGGGGGATGGATCTGGAGGGAGAGGGGGTGGTTCTGGAGGGGGAGGGGGATGGTTCTGGAGGGGGAGGGGGATGGATCTGGAGGGAGAGGGGGTGGTTCTGGAGGGGGAGGGGGGTGGTTCTGGAGGGGGAGGGGGGGTGGTTCTTGAGAGGGAGGAGGGATGGTTCTGGAGGGGGAGGGGGTGGTTCTGGAGGGGGAGGAGGGATGGTTCTGGAGGGGGAGGGGGATGGTTCTGGAGCGTGAGGGTGGGGGTGATTCTGGAGGGGGAGGGGGGATGGTTCTGGAGGGGGAGGGGGGTGGTTCTGGAGGGGGAGGGGGATGGTTCTGGAGGGGGAGGGGGATGGTTCTGGAGGGGAGGGGGGATGGTTCTGGAGGCGGAGGGGGGTGGTTCTGGAGGCAGAGGGGGATGGTTCTGGAGGGGGAGGGGGGTGGTTCTGGAGGGGGAGGGGGTGGTTCTGGAGGGGGAGGAGGGATGGATCTGGAGGGGGAGGGGGGATGGTTCTGGAGGGGGAGGGGGTGGTTCTGGAGGGGGAGGAGGGTGGTTCTGGAGGGGGAGGGGGATGGATCTGGAGGGAGAGGGGGGTGGTTCTGGAGGGGGAGGGGGATGGTTCTGGAGGGGGAGGGGGGTGGTTCTGGAGGGGGAGGGGGGTGGTTCTGGAGAGGGAGGAGGGATGGTTCTGGAGGGGGAGGGGGGTGGTTCTGGAGGGGGGGATGGTTCTGGAGGGGGAGGGGGATGGTTCTGGAGGTGGAGGGGGGTGTTTCTGGAGGGGGGGATGGATCTAGAGGGGGACTGTTCTGGAGGGTCTGGGGGGGGGGATGATTCTGGGGGGCTGGCCTTTTGATAAGATGCAGATTTATTACAATGAGGGTCCCACCATCCGATGGTGGGAAACACGACCAGGCCATTGATGGGCGGAGGGGACAATCGCAAACTGGTTTCACGACATTGTGCGCCCTTCCCGCTATATTGTTCCCTCACACCCACCATGGCGCCCAGCACCGGGGGTGGGGGGCGAGGAAAATTCCACTCACAGTCATTGAGGCACAGGAGGAAGCCATTCAGCCCATCGGGTCCATGCTAGCTCTCTGTCGGGCAATCCACTCAGCCCCATTCCTCCCGAGCTATCCCTGTAAGTTTATTTCACTCAAGGTCCCGCCCAAATTCCTTTGGAAATCATTCATCACCTCCGCTCCCAAAGCCCTCATGGGCAGAAAGTTCCAGGTCCTTACCACTCAGCTCTGCAAAAATGATCTTCCTCACGTCGACCCTGTCAGGGAGAGATATTAACACACATAATGTTATTGGAAATTACTTTATTTTAAAATAGGAGTTTAGTCTGTGCGTGTGTCTCAATTCGATTAAAGCCAGCTAGTCTGGGTTCTTTAATGTACAGCAGTTTTGAGATATAAACAGTAAGGTAGAGGGTTGTACTTGCATTTTGTTGAATAGAGCAGGAGTAAAATCTTGCACCTAGCTAGGAGACACCAGGCAAGGTTTATATTACTAATAAAATGGGTACCACGCAAGGGGTTTTATTGTTAGAAGAGCTGGAGTTCGAAGGGCCTGGTGATAACAATGAGAATTTGCATTCAAGAGGTATAACCCGAGAGGAGTTTTTGTGTGTGCAGGGCAGAGACAACGTAAGGTCAAGGGAGCTGTAAGCCTACAACTGTCTGCAAAGGAACCAAAGTGAAAGGAAACTCGTTTTGAATTTGTAAGGGGAACATGCTTAGTGGCTTAGTGGAGATTAGTTTGGGAATTTGTTATAAGTTATGCCAGTAGTAACGTGTAGACATTTGCATGTGCGTAACTTGTTGCAAACTAATAAATGTTTCACTTAGTTTGTTATTTAAAAACCCCTCATGAACTGGTGGTCTGATTCCTGAATATAGAGCTGCAACTCAAAACATCCCAATTGAAAATATAGGTATTGACTGTTGTTTAAGGTTTCCCTCTGGGATTTTTAGATAACTCAGGCTTTACCAACTGCTTTACCACAACAGGTCCCTGCATCTCTTACCCAATCTTAAACTTGTCTCCCCTAGTCCTTGAACCAGCAGCGAATGGGGGGGTGGGGGGAAGGGAGGGTGGGGGTAGCTTTGCTTTGTCTACCGTATCACAACCAGTCATAATCTTTCATACCCTTCTCAAGGGCAGTTAGGGACAGCCTAACCAGCGACACCCACATCCCGTGAATGAATTTTTTAAAAATCTTGTACAACGCTATCAAACCTCCTATCAAACCTCCTTTGCTCCAAGGAGAAGGACCCCGGCTTCTCCCTACCCAACCTTGCATCTAAAACCCCCTCACTGCTGGAGCCATTCTGGTAAATCTCCCCTGCCCCCTCTCAAAGACCCTCACACCCTTCCTAAAGTGTGCTGACCAGAGCCGGATGTGATATTCTGTCTGAGACCTAAGTGGAGCTTTATTCAGGTTCAGCACGAGGTCCCCGCTTTTGCGCTCAGCCATGAACCAACAATCCCCCTCTCCTCCATTCCTATTAATTGCATCAATTGAGGATAAGCACATCCAGTTGGAGGATATTGATTGGATGACTACTTGAGCACATGCAAAGAGAGACTTACTGACACAGGAGTGGAGTTCGGAGATATATACCTGTAATGTTTGGCTCTGTCAATAAATCTTTTCTAAGTAAATACTGGCTCTGATTTCTTCCTTCACCAACTATCAGTAGCAGCAGTGTGTGTACCATCTACAAGGTGCACTGCAGGAACTCACCAAGGCTCCTTCGACAGCACCTTCCAAACCCACGACCACTACCATCTAGAAGGACAAGGGCAGCAGATAGATGGGGAACACCACCACCTGGAAGTTCCCCTCCAAGTCACTCACCATCCCGACTTGGAAATATATCAGCCGTTCCTTCACTGTCGCTGGGTCAAAGTCCTGGAACTCCCTCCCTAACAGTGCCGTGGGTGTACCTACACCACAGGGACAAAATCCTGGAACTCCCTCCCTAACAGCGCTGTGGGTGTACCTACACCACAGGGACTGCAGTGGCTCAAGGGCTGTGCCATTATGTCCCTATTGCCTCTCCCCATCCCTTCTGCCAAAATTCACCATCCCACTCTTATCTGTATTGCATTCCATCTGCCTCTCTTGCCCGTAAGACCATAAGACATCAGAGCAGAAATTAGGCCATTCGGCCCATCGAGTCTGCTCCGCCATTCAATCATGGCTGATAAGTTTCTCAACCCCATTCTCCCACCTTCTCCCCATAACCTTTGATCCCCTTACCAGTCAAGAACCTATCTATCTCGGTCTTAAATACACTCAATGACCTGGCCTCCACACCCTTCTGTGGCAATGAATTCCATAGATTCACCACTCTCTGGTTAAAGAAGTTTCTCCTCATCTCTGTTCTAAAAGGTCTTCCCTTTACTCTGAGGCTGTGCCCTCGGGTCCTAGTCTCTCCTACTAATGGAAATATCTTCCCCACGTCCACTCTATCCAGGCCTTTCAGTATTCTGTAAGTTTCAATCAGATCCCCCCTCATCCTTCTAAACTCCATCAAGTATAGACCCAGAGTCCTCAAACGTTCCTCGTATGTTAAGCCTTTCATTCCTGGGATCGTTCTCGTGAACCTCCTCTGGACCCTCTCCAGGGCCAGCACATCCTTCCTGAGATACGGGGCCCAAAATTGCTCACAATATTCTAAATGTCATCTGACCAGAGCCTTATAAAGCCTCAGCAGCACATCCCTGCTTTTATATTCTAGTCCTCTCGAAATAAAGGCCAACATTGCATTTGCCTTCCTAACTACCGACTCAACCTGTAAGTTAACCTTAAGAGAATCCTGGACGAGGACTCCCAAGTCCCTTTGCACTCCAGATTTCTGAATTCTGCCAGACTACCTATGTCCTGTTGACGTTGATTGGAGTCCTCCTCATTGCCTACCAGGCCTCCAAGTTGGGCAAGTTCCGAAATTGTGTCCTGTATTCCAGGTCACTTGTATGTAGGGAGAGGGCCATAGTGCTAGGGAAAGACCCTTGGGGAACATCGCTGTCGACCATCCTGCAGTCCGAGAAACAACCATTCACCACAACTCGCTGTGTTCTGTCCTTAAATCGTTTTTTTTGACCAGCCTTTTGTGCGGGGAGGCGATGGTGTCGTGGTATTGCCGCTGGGCTAGCAATCCAGGGTAATGCTCCATGGGGACTGGGTTTGAATCCCAATGTGGCGAAATTCGAATTCAGTAAAAATTTGGAACTAAAAGCTGACCATTGCTGATGGTTCTGTTTCACTAATGCCCTTACGGGAAAAAAATCTGCCTGGCCTGATCTACATGTGACCCACAGCAAGGTGGTCGACCCTTAAATGCCCCCTGAAGATGGGCAATAAATTCTGACACCCACATCCCATGAGCAAATAAAACAAATGCTTTCCTAACATCTACATAGACAACGTCTACCACATTCCCCTCATCTATCCACTCCATCAAAAAAATTCAATTATAATTCATCAAGCATGAGTTACAAATCCTTGCTGGCTCTCTCTCTCTCTCTCCCCTCCTTAACTAATTCAAACCTCTCCAAGTGCTGGAGACTTCCCCGAATATAGCTTCTCAATACTTACCCACCACCGAAATTAAACTCACTGTCTTGTAGTTACTAAAACTGTTGTCATAAACTCTTCAATCACAGAACATGGTTCATGACTAAGGACATTCTGGAAGAATTTTGTGTTTGTTTTTTCCTAAAAGACGCTGTCCCTTAAAGGGTTAACACGAGGGCTCTGGTTGCTGTTGTTCCTGGAAAAGACAGCATTTTACAGGGAAAGGTAACTAAGTGGTTTTAAAGGGGGCGGGAAACCTCTTGACCCCGGCGGACTGTTTACATAAAGCGTCAAATGGTGGTTTGTGGCTTTGACAAGAAAAACCCGTGCCTGGAGAATTGTGTTCAAAAGCTGGGAGGTCGGTTTTACTCTGGGGAGAAAAGGAGAAGGACCAACTGCTTGAGTAGAGAAGACAGCAGCTCCTGAAGCTCCAGATACAGTCCAAAGTAAAACATGAGTGGAGATTGCTCCAAGGTGGCTCTAAGTTCGGAAATCGACTGACTGCAAGTTTCCCTCGAATTTCACCTGAAAAGTAGTGCCAGGGGCATCGATTGTTTCATGGATCAGTGCTGAGAGACCAACTGTATAACCTGGACACCTATTCAAGGACTCCACCATCTATCCTTTTCCCTTCACCCATTGACTTTTAATCCTCTTTTTTAAGCATTTATTTTTTGGTGTGTGTGTCTGTGAGTGTGTGTCTGTGTGTGTGTGTGTGAGTGTGTGTCTGTGAGTGTGTGTGTGTGTGTGAGTGTGTGTCTGCGTGTGTGTGTGTGTGTGAGTGTGAGTGTGTGTCTGTGTATGTGTGTGTGTGTGATTGTGTGTGTGTGTGAGTGTGTGTGTGTCTGTGTGTGTGTGTGTGTGAGTGTGTGTGTGTGTGTGAGTGTGAGTGTGTGTCTGTGTGTGTGTGTGAGCATGTCTGTCTGTGTGTGTCTCTGTGAGAGTTGGTGTGCGTGTCCATGAGAGTGTGTGTGTGTGTGCATGCGGGTGAGTGTGTGTATGTGTCTGCGAGAGTGTGTGTGGGTGAGTGTGTCTCTGTGAGCGTGTGTGAGTATGTTTGTGTGTGTTTGTGAGAGAGAATGTGTGTGTCTCTGTGAGAGTTTTTTTATTAATTTGTGGGAACTGAGATGACTGACCTCCAACAACCACAACCATCTCCCTTTGCGCTCGGTATGACTCCAACCAGTGGAGAGTTTTCCCCCGATACCCATTGACCCCAGTTTTGTTAGGACTCCTTGATGCCACACTCGGTCAAATGCTGCCTTGATACCAAGGGCAGTCACTCTCACCTCACCTCCGAAGTTCAGCTCTTTCGTCCATGTTTGAACCAAGGCTGTAATGAGGTCAGGAGCTGAGTGACCCTGGCAGAACCCAAACTGGGCATCAGTGAGCAGGTTATTGCTAAGCAAGTGCCGCTTGTTAGCACTGTTGATGACCCCTTCCATTACTTTACTGATGATGGAGAGTAAACTGATGGGGAGGTAATTGGCCGGGTTGGATTTGTCCTGCTTTTTGTGTACAGGACATACCTGGGCAATTTTCCACATAGCCGGGTAGATGCCAGTGTTGTAGCTGTACTGGAACAGCTTGGCTAGGGTCACGGCAAGTTCTGGAGCACAGGTCTACAGTATTATTGCCAGAATATTATCAGGCCCCATAGCCTTTACAGTGTCCAGTGCCTTTAACTGTTTCTTGCTATCACGTGGAGTGAATCAAATTGGCTGAAGACTGGCATCTGTGATGCTGGGAACCTCCGGAGGAGGCCGAGATGGATCATCCACTCGGCACTTCTGGCTGTAGATTGTTGCGAAAGCTTCAGCCTTATCTTTTGCACTGATGTGCTGGGCTCCTCCATCATTGAGGTTGGGGATATTTGTGGAGCCTTTTTCCCCCAGCGAGTTGTTTAATTGTCCAGCAACATTCACGACTGGATGTAGCAGGACTGCAGAGCTTAGATCTGATCCGTTGGTTGTGGGGTCGCTTAGCTCTGTCTATCACTTGCTGCTTATGCTGCCTGGCACATGAATCGTCCTGTGTTATAGCTTCACCAGGTTGGCACCTCATTTTTAGGTATGCCTGGTGCTGCTCCTGGCATGTCCTCCTGCACTCTTCACTGAACCAGGGTTAATCCCCTGGCTTGATGGTGATGGTAGAGTTGGGGGATATGCTGGACCATGAGGTTACAGATTGTGTTCGAGTACAATTCTGCTGCTGCTGATGGCCCACAGCATCTCATGGATGCCCAGTCTCGAGTTACCTGATCTGTTTGAAATCTATCCCACTGAGCACAGTGGTAGTGCCACACAACACGATGGAGGGTATCCTCAGTGTGAAGGTGGGACTTTGTCTCCACAGTGACTGTGAGGAGGTCACTCCTACCGATACTGTCATGGACAGATGTATCTGTGACAGGCAGGTTGGTGGAGGGTGAGGTCAGGTATGTTTTCCCTCTAGTTGGTTCCCTCACTGCAGACCCAGTCTAGCAGCTACGTCCTTTAGGACGCGGCCAGCTCGGTCAGTAGTGGAGCTATGAGCCTCTCTTAGTGATGGACATTGAAGTCCCCCAGCCAGAGTACATTCTGCACCCTCGCCACCCTCAGTGCTTCCTCCAAGTGGTGTTCAACATGGAGGAGCACTGATTCAGCAGCTGAGGGAGGGTGGGATGTGGTCATTGAGAAGGTGGTGGGTGAGCTGCCTTCTTGAGCCGCTGCAGTCCATGTGGTGTAGGTACACACACCGTGCTGTTAGGGAGGGAGTTCCAGGATTTTGTCCCTGTGGTGTAGGTACACCCACAGCGCTGTTAGGGAGAGAGTTCCAGGATTTTGTCCCCTGTGGTGTAGGTACACCCACAGCGCTGTTAGGGAGAGAGTTCCAGGATTTTGTCCCTGTGGTGTAGGTACACCCACAGTGCTGTTAGGGAGAGAGTTCCAGGATTTTGTCCCTGTGGTGTAGGTACACCCACAGCGCTGTTAGAGAGGGAGTTCCAGGATTTTGTCCCCGTGTGGTGTAGGTACACCCACGGCGCTGTTAGGGAGGGAGTTCCAGGATTTTGTCCCTGTGGTGTAGGTACACCCACGGCGCTGTTAGGGAGGGAGTTCCAGGATTTTGTCCCTGTGGTGTAGGTACACCCACCGTGCTGTTAGGGAGGGAGTTCCAGGATTTTGTCTCTGTGGTGTAGGTACACCCACAGTGCTGTTAGGGAGGGAGTTCCAGGATTTTGTCCCTGTGGTGGTAGGTACACCCACAGTGCTGTTAGGGAGGGAGTTCCAGGATTTTGTCCCTGTGGTGTAGGTACACCCACAGTGCTGTTAGGGAGGGAGTTCCAGGATTTTGTCCCTGTGGTGTAGGTACACCCATGGCGCTGTTAGGGAGGGAGTTCCAGGATTTTGTCCCTGTGGTGTAGGTACACCCACAGTGCTGTTAGGGAGGGAGTTCCAGGATTTGGACCCAGCGACAGTGAAGGAACAGCGGATATATTTCCAAGTCAGGATGGTGAGTGACTTGGAGGGGAACTTCCAGGTGCTCATGTCCCCATCTATCTGCTGCCCTTGTCCTTCTAGATGGTAGTGGTCGTGGGTTTGGAAGGTGCTGTCGAAGGAGCCTTGGTGAGTTGCTGCAGTGCATCTTGTAGATGGTACACACGCTGCTGCTACTGTGTGTCGGTGGTGGAGGGAGTGAATGTTTGTGGATGGGGGGCCGATCAAGCGGGGCTGCTTTGTCCTGGATGGTGTTGAGCTTCTTGAGTGTTGTGGGAGCTGCACTCATCCAGGCAAGTGGGGAGTATTCCATCACACTCCTGACTTGTGCCTTGTAGATGGTGGACAGGCTTTGGGGAGTCAGGAGGTGAGTTACTCTCCGCAGGATTCCCAGCCTCTGACCTGCTCTTGTAGCCACAGTATTTATATGGCTGGTTCAGTTCAGTTTCTGGTCAATGGTAACCTCCAGGATGTTGATAGTGGGGGATTCAGTGATGGTAATGTCATTGAACATCAAGGGGCGATGGTTGGATTCTCTCTTGTTGGAGATGGTCATTGCCTGACACTTGTGTGGTGTGAATGTTACTTGCCACTTGTCAGCCCTGAGCCTGGATATTGTCCAGGTCTTACTGCATTTGGACATGGACAACTTTAGTAAGTGTGAGTGTGTCTTTGTCTGTGTGTGAGTGAGTGTGTATGTGTGTGTATGAGTGTGGTGTGAGTGAGTGAGTGTGCATGAGATTGTGCATTTATGTGTGCGTGAGTGTGTGAGTGCATATGAGTAAGTTAGTGTAAGTCTGTGTGTGTGTGTGCATGTGTGAGCATGTGTGTGTGAGTGTGAGTGTGTGAGTTAGTGTAAGTGACTTTGTGTGTGAGTGAGTGAGTGTGTGTGGGTGTGTGTGTGCAAGTTAATGTGAGTGTGTGTATGCGTGTAAGTGTGAGTGTGTGTGTGTGTGAGTGACTTTGTGTGTGTGAGTGTGCGCACACGTGTATGTGTGTGTGTGTGTGAGCATTTGTATGTATTTGTGAGTGTGCGTGTGTGTGTGTGTTTTTGTGTGTGAGAGAGAGTGTGTGTGAGGGAGTTAGTGTGAGTGTGTGTGTTTGTGTTTGTTTGTATGTTTGAGAGTGTATGTGCATATATGTGTGTGCGAGTGAGTGTGTGCAGGTGTGTTTATTTGATAGTGTGTGCATATGTTTTTGAGTAAGTGTGTGAGTGTGTGTGTCAGTGAGTGTGCGTGTGTGAGAGTTTGTGTGTGAGGGAGAGTCTGTGTATGTGAATGAGTTAGTGTGAGTGTGTGGGTGGGTGTGTTTGTGCGTGTGTATGCGTATGCATGTGTGAGTTCATGTGAGTGTGTGTATGCGTGTAAGTGTGAGTGAGTGTGAGTATGAGTGCGTGTATGTGAGCCTGTGTATGTGATTGAGTTAGTGTGAGTGTGTGTTTGTTTGTATATGTGTGTGAGTGTGTGTGTCAGTGAGTGTGTGTGTGAGAGAGAGTGAGTGTATGTGCATGTGTTTGTTTATGTGTGTGTGACTGCGTGAGTGTGTGTGTGAATGTGTGTGTTTGTGTGGGAGTGAGTGTGTGTGAGTGAATGTGTGTGTGAGAGAGTGAGTGTGTGTGCATGTGTTTGTGAGTGTGAGTGTGTGTGACTGAGTGAGTGTGTTTGTGTGTGAATGTGTGTGTGTGTGTGTGAGAGTGTGTGTGAGAGAGACATTGTGTGTGTCTGTGTGTGAGCATGTGTGTGTGTGTGAGTGAGTTAGTGTGTCTGTTTGTGAGAGAGTGTGTGTGTGAGAGTTAATGTGAATTTGTGTGTCAGTGAGTGTGTGTGTGTGTGCATGTGTGTGTGAGTGAGTGTGAATTTGTGTGTCAGTGAGTGTGCGTGTGTGTGTGAGTGAGTGAGTGAGTGAGTGAGTGAGAGAGTTAGTGTGTTTGTGTGTGAGAGAGTGTGTGTGTGAGAGTTAGTGTGAATTTGTGTGTCAGTGTGTGCGCGTGTGTGTGAGTGAGTGAGTGAGTTAGTGTGTCTGTGTGTGAGAGAGTGTGTGTGTGAGTGAGAGTGAATTTGTGTGTCAGTGAGTGCGTGTGTGTGAGTGTGTGAGTGAGTGAGTTAGTGTGTCTGTGTGTGAGGGAGTGTGTGTGTGTGAGTGAGTGTGAATTTGTGTGTCAGTGAGCGTGTGTGTGTGTGTGTGTGAGTGAGTTAGTGTGTCTGTGTGTGAGAGAGTGTGTGTGTGAGTGAGAGTGAATTTGTGTGTCAGTGAGTGTGTGTGTGTGTGTGAGTGAGTGAGTGAGTAAGTTTGTGTGTCTGTGTGTGAGAGAGTGTGTGTGTAAGTGTGAATTTGTGTGTCAGTGAATGTGCATGTGTGTGAGTGTGTGAGTGAGTGAGTGAGTTAGTGTGTCTGTGTGTGAGAGAGTGTGTGTGTGAGAGTTAGTGTGAATTTGTGTTTCAGTGAGTGTGTGTGTGTGTGTGCATGTGTGTGTGAGTGAGTGTGAATTTGTGTGTCAGTGAGTGTGTTTGTGAGTGAGTGAAAGTGAGTGAGTTAGTGTGTCTGTGTGTGAGAGAGTGTGTGTGTGAGTGAGAGTGAATTTGTTTGTCAGTGAGTGTGTGTGTGTGAGTGTGTGAGTGAGTGAGTTAGTGTGTCTGTATGTGAGAGAGTGTGTGTGTGAGTGAGAGTGAATTTGTGTGTCAGTGAGTGTGTGTGTGTGAGTGTGTGAGTGAGTGAGTTAGTGTGTCTGTGTGTGAGGGAGTGTGTGTGTGAGTGAGTGTGAATTTGTGTGTCAGTGAGTGTGCGTGTGTGTGTGAGTGAGTGAGTTAGTGTGTCTGTATGTGAGAGAGTGTGTGTGTGAGTGAGAGTGAATTTGTGTGTGAGTGAGTGTGTGTGTGTGTGTGTGTGAGTGAGTGAGTGAGTGTGTCTGTGTGTGAGTGAGTGTGAATTTGTGTGACAGTGAGTGTGCGTGTGTATGAGTGTGTGAGTGAGTGAGTTAGTGTGTCTGTATGTGAGAGAGTGTGTGTGTGAGTGAGAGTGAATTTGTGTGTCAGTGTGTGTGTGTGTGAGTGAGTGAGTGAGTGAGAGTGAGTGAGTTAGTGTGTCTGTGTGTGAGAGAGTGTCTGTGTGAGTGAGTGTGAATTTATGTGTCAGTGAGTGTGCGTGTGTGTGAGTGAGTGAGTGAGTTAGTGTGTCTGTGTGTGAGAGAGTGTGTGTGTGAGTGAGTGTGAATTTGTGTGTCAGTGAGTGTGCGCGTGTGTGAGTGAGTGAGTGAGTTAGTGTGTCTGTGTGTGAGAGAGTGTGTGTGAGAGTGAGAGTGAATTTGTGTGTCAGTGAGTGTGCGTGTGTGAGTGAGTGAGTGAGTTAGTGTGTCTGTGTGTGAGTGTGAATTTGTGTGTCAGTGAGTGTGCGTGTGTGTGTGAGTGTGCGAGTGAGTGAGTTAGTGTGTCTGTATGTGAGAGAGTAAAGCTATTTCATATTTATACTGCATGTTGACAAGCTTGACCTGTCTCCGTGTCAAGACTGGTTTCACAACAAGCCATTAATTGAAAATTGGTTGAAGTCTTTTATTCACTCTGGGTGACTGCATTGAAGGTTGGCCATTTTGGTGCATGAATCCAGCATTTAAACTCATGAGCAGTTGGAGAGGTGGGGGGCAGGCGAGGTTAACTGCGCACCCCTCCCAATCCCGCTCATAGCACCACCCCCACCTCCTTCAGTAACCCAGGATACAAGCGGTTTATACCTGCCTCAAGATTGACCAGCCTTTCAAGAACATCCTACCCGTCAATTTTCATTCTACCCGTTACCTCGACCATCTCCTTTTTGACTGACATTTTTTTCGGATCCCTTCATAATCACTGAAGGCTGGCAAGTCCCCAGAGTCCTGATGGGCTTCACCCTAGAGTCTTTAAAGGAGAGGCTGCTGAGATGGTAGATGCGTTGGCTTTAATTTTCCAAAATTCCCTAGATTCTGGAAAGGCCCCATCAGATTGGAAAACAGGGAATGTGACTCCTCTATTCAAGAAAGGAGGGAGAGAGAAAGCAGGAAACTACAGGCCGGTTAGCTTAATATCTGTCATGGGGGAAATGCCAGAATCTATTATTAATGAGGTTATAGTGGGGGGGGGGGAAACGCTTCGAAAATCTCAATGTAATCGGGCAGAGTCACCATGGTTTTGTGAAAGGGAAATCGCTTTTGATTTATTGGAGAATCTTTGAGGAAGTAACAAACAACATGGATAAAGGGGAACCTGTTATTGTGCTGCACCTGGGTTTCTAGTAGACATTTGACAAGGCGCCACATCAAAGATTAATACGCAAAATAAAGAGCTCGTGGTGTACATATTAACATGGATAGAGGGCTGGTTAGCTAACAGGAGCAGAGAGTAGGCATAAGTGGCTCATTTTCCGATTGACAGACTGCAACGAGTGGAGTCCCACGGGGATCAGTGCCGGGGCCTCAACTACTTACACTCTACACTGGTGATTTGGATGAAAGCACTGAACACCTGGGAGCCAAATACGCTGACGACACAACGATAGGTCGGACAGTAAAGCCACGAAGAGGACATAAGGGGTCTGCAAAGGGATAGAGGCAGTTATGCGTGTGGACAAAGATTTAGCAGATGGGGAGGAGAATGAGGGAACATGCGAACGTGTGCACTTTGACAGGAGGAATAATAAAGCAGAGGATTGTTTAAATGGAGAGAGATTGCAGAATGAGCAGGTGCAGAAGGATCTGGGTGTCCTGGTACATGAACCCACAAGAAGTTAGTGTGCAGACACAGCAAGTGATGAGGGAGGCAAATGGACTGTTGTAGTTTATTGCAAGGGATTTGGAATATAAAAGTAGGGAGGTTCTGTTCCAGTTGTACAGGGCACTGGTGAGACCACATCTGGAGCACTGTGTACAGTACAGGTCTCCTTATTTAAGGAAGGATGTAATTGCGTTAGAAGCAGTTCAGAAAAGGTTCACTCAGCTGATTCCTGGGAAGGGGTTACCCGATGACGAAAGGGAGGAAAGGCTAAGCTTGTGTCCTTTGGAGTTTAAAAGATTTTTTTTTAAATTCTTTCACAGGGTGCAGGTGTCACTGGCTAGGCCAATGTTTACAGCCCATCCCTAATTGCCCCCTTGAGAAGGTGGTGGTGAGCTGCCTCCTTGATCCGCTACAGTCCCCGTGGCATAGGGACCCTAACATCCAGGGCGAGTGTGAGGTACATGTCAACCAATTGGAAAACTGTGGTTAGACACACCGCGCTCCAAGGGAAATGACAAATGTGACCAAAGTGGATACCGTGGATTTCTCGGCTACCCACCCTTGTCTCGCTCTGAGCCAACCGATCTCACTGAAACTCTGTCTTCCTCACGAGGGTTTCCAACCCCCTGCATCGGAAGGAATCGCCTTGCAACTCCCTCCAGGAGTTGCCTCCCCTCGCTGACAGTTTCAACCCTGGATCCCCGCCATCAGGGTTTCGATCTCGCCTTCCGAGACACCTCTGGACCTCCCACCTAACGCTTGAGGCTTCGCCTCCCCAGCACACCTTTCAGATCCTGGGCCATGCTCTGTAGGGAGTCACCAATCTCCCGCTGCCCTCTCTCGGATCCTCATTCGAACGAGGAGCAGGAGTAGGCCACTCGGCCCCTCGAGCCCTGCTCCCCCATTCTGTACGATCCTGGCTGATCCGATTGTCACCCCAACCCCACATTCCCGTCGACTCCCCGATAACCCAACCCCCCCCCCTTGTGAACCAAGAATCTATCCAGCTCTGTCTTAAGAATATTCAGAGACTCTGCTTCCCCCGCCTTCTGAGGGAGAGACTTCCAAAGTCCCACCAGCCTCTGAGAGAAAACATTTCTCCTCATCTCCGTCCTAAATGGGAGACCCCCTTATTTTTAAACAGTGACCCCCCCGCCCCCCACCCCCGAGTTCTAGATTCTCCCACAAGAGGAAACATTCTCTCCACATCCACCCACTCCAAAACCCCCTCAGGGTCTTAAAGGTTTCAATCCCGTCGCCTCTCACTCTTCTAAACTCCAGCGGGTACGAGCCTAACCTGTCCAGCCTTTCCGCTCGGCCCTCCCGACTTTGCTTTGCGTCAGTCCTGCTCCCTGCTGCTCCCTCCCTCTTTAAGTCGGAGCCCATTCCCTCTGCTCCTTTCTCTCAACTTTAGTTAGCAATGCTCCTTACTGATCTCTGTCGTAGCCCCTTCCCAGAGGCCCCTTCCTGTCGCACGCCCTCGTTCGGGACCTTCTTCGCGGTTTGGGGCCTGTCCCCTGTCTCCCCCTTCGCTACCGCCCCCCCACCCCTGCTCACCTTGTCCCGCTCTCTGGGATACCCTCTCTCGAATGGGAGAGAGATGGAGAGAGGGATCAGTTGGGAAAATCGCAGAGTTAGGCGACAAATATGGAGGGAGAGATAGAGGCGGACTTTATTTACCCAAATATTGATCGGGATATTTATTCATTCAAGGGCTGCGCCCAGCATTTAATGCCCATCCCTAATTGTCCCCTTGAGAAGGTGGTGGGTGAGCTGCCTTCTTGAGCCGCTGCAGTCCCCGTGTGGTGTAGGTACACCCACGGCGCTGTTAGGGAGGGAGTTCCAGGATTTTGTCCCGTGTGGTGTAGGTACACCCACAGCGCTGTTAGGGAGGGAGTTCCAGGATTTTGTCCCTGTGGTGTAGGTACACCCACAGCGCTGTTAGGGAGGGAGTTCCAGGATTTTGTCCCTGTGGTGTAGGTACACCCACAGCGCTGTTAGAGAGTGAGTTCCAGGATTTTGTCCGTGTGGTGTAGGTACACCCACAGCGCTGTTAGGGAGGGAGTTCCAGGATTTTGTCCCTGTGGTGTAGGTACACCCACCGTGCTGTTAGGGACGGAGTTCCAGGACTTTGTCCGTGTGGTGTAGGTACACCCACAGCGCTGTTAGGGAGGGAGTTCCAGGACTTTGTCCGTGTGGTGTAGGTACACCCACGGCGCTGTTAGGGAGGGAGTTCCAGGATTTTGTCCCTGTGGTGTAGGTACACCCACAGTGCTGTTAGAGAGGGAGTTCCAGGATTTTGTCCCCTGTGGTGTAGGTACACCCACGGCGCTGTTAGGGAGGGAGTTCCAGGATTTTGTCCCTGTGGTGTAGGTACACCCACAGTGCTGTTAGGGAGGGAGTTCCAGGACTTTGTCCGTGTGGTGTAGGTACACCCACGGCGCTGTTAGGGAGGGAGTTCCAGGATTTTGTCCCTGTGGTGTAGGTACACCCACAGTGCTGTTAGGGAGGGAGTTCCAGGACTTTGTCCGTGTGGTGTAGGTACACCCACGGCGCTGTTAGGGAGGGAGTT
>NW_024470584.1:629371-703086 GCF_017639515.1 Carcharodon carcharias
CCTGCCATCTTCAATGACCTATACACTGTGCTCCCTCTGACCTTGCACCTCCTTCAGAGGCTCTCCCTTTATTTAATATTGTCTCACCATATCTTTTCTGCCAATAAGAATCACCTCACATTCCTCTATATGGAACCTCATCTGCCACTTGTCTATCCAATCCACCAAAATGTCTATGTCCTTTTGAAGTTCAAGACTATTCCCATCACAGTTGACAATATTTCCAATCTACAGTGTATGTGTGTGTGAATGTGTGTGTGTGTGTGTGAGCGTGAGTGTGTGAGTTTGTGAGTGTGAGTGAGTGTGTGTGTGTGTGTGTGTATGAGCGAGTCTGAGCGGGTGTGCGAGAGTGGGTGTGAGCATGAGTTAGTGTGAGTGTCTGTGTGAGTGTGTGTTTGTGTGTGTCTCTGTATATGAGTGAGTATGAGTGTGTGTCTGTGTAAGTGTGTGTCTGTGTGTCTGTGTGAGTGAGTGAGTGTGTCTCTGCGTGTGAGTGAGTGACTTTGTGCAGGTGTGTGTGAGAGAGTAAGATTATGTGTCTGTGTGAGTGTGTGTCTGTGTGCAGGTGTGTCTGTTTGTGTGTGTGTGTGTCTCTGTGTGTGAGTGAGTATGAGTGTGTGTCTGTGTGAGTGTGTGTCTGTTTGTTTGTGTGTTTCTCTCTGTGCGTGTGATTATGAGTGTGTGTCTGTGTGAGTGAGTGTGTCTGCGTGTGAGTGAGTGAATGTTTGCATGTGTGTGTGAGAGAGCGAGTAAGAGTATGTGTCTGTGTGAGTGTGTGTCTGTGTGAGTGTGTCTGTTTGTGTGTGTGATTCTCTGTGTGTGAGTGAGTATGAGTGTGTGTCTGTGTGAGTGTATCTGTTTGTATGTGCGTGTCTCTGTTTGTGAGTGAGTATGAGTGTGTGTCTGTGAGTGAGTGTGTGTCTGTGTGTGTGTGTCTGTGTGAGTGAGTGTGTTTCTGTGTGAGTGAGTGTGTGTCTGTGTGAGTGTATGTGTGTGTTTGGTGTGAGTATGACTTTGTAAATGTGTGTCTGTTTGTGTATATTTCTATGTGAGTGAGTGTGTGTGTTTGTGTGTGAGTGTGTATGAGTGTGTGTCTGTGTGAGTGAGTGTGTGTCTGTGTGAGTGAGTGTGTGTGTTTGTGTGTGAGTGAGTATGAGTGTGTGTCCGTGTGAGTGTGTGAGTGTTTGTCTGTGTGAGAGTGCGTGTGTTTGTACGTGAGTATGAGTGTGTGACTGTGTGAGTGAGTGTGTGTGTATCTGTGTGAGTGAGTATGAGTGTGTGTCTGTGTGAGTGAATGCGCGTCTGTGCGTGTGTGTATTTGTGTGAATGAGTGTGTGTCTGTTTAAGTGAGTGTGTGTGCATGTGCGTGAGTGAGTATGAGTGTGTGTGAGAGTGTGAGTGAGTGTGTGTGTGAGTGAGTGTGTGTGCATGTGCGTGAGTGAGTATGAGTGTGTGTCCGTGTGAGTGTGTGAGTGAGTGTGTGTCTGTGAGTGTGTGTGTGTCTGTGTTAGTGAGTTTGAGTCTGTGTGAGTGAGTATGAGTGTGTGTCCGTGTGAGTGTGTGAGTGAGTGTGAGTGTGAGTGTGAGTGAAATGTGAACAGGTACAGATACACATTATACTGTGGTGTTTAAATCTATCTCCCACCTTCTAACTCTCTCTCTCTCTCTTTCGCTCCCCCTCCCACAGTCTCCCAGAATATTTCTGAATTATTCCATCTCAGCTGCTTAAGAACAAAGCAGCTTCAGATACGAGAAAATGCAGAGGACTGCTGGCATCTGGGAAATGACAATCCATTATTGTTCTGGAAAACTGATCTCACCCAGAAGAATAGGCCATTCAGCCCATCGCAGACCCTCCTTCTCCCCTCCCAACTCACCAAGCACAGCCGAGGCTGTAAACCTCAGAGAACATCAGACACTGTGTAGATTATAAAGAATATCAGACCCGGTGTTTCTTATATAGAATAGCAGCCCCTGTGTATATTATAGAGAATAGCAGCCCCTGCGTATATTATAGAGAATAGCAGCCGCTGTGTATATTATAGAGAATAGCAGTACCTGTGTATATTATAGAGAATAGCAGTACCTGTGTATATTATAGAGAATAGCAGTACCTGTGTATATTATAGAGAATAGCAGCCACTGTGTATATTATAGAGAATAGCAGCCTCTGTGTATATTATAGAGAATAGCAGCCCCAGTGTACATTTTGGAGAAAAGCAGCCCCTGTGTATATTATAGAGAATAGCAGCCCCAGTGTACATTTTGGAGAATAGCAGCCCCTGTGTATATTATAGAGAATAGCAGACCCTGTGTGTATTATAGGGTAAAGCAGTCCCTGTGTATATTATAGAGAATATCAGCCCCAGTGTACATTTTGGAGAATAGCAGCCTCTGTGTATATTATAGAGAATAGCAGCCCCAGTGTACATTTTGGAGAATAGCAGCCCCTGTGTATATTATAGAGAATAGCAGCCCCTGTGTATATTATAAAGAATAGCAGCCCCTGTGTATACTATAAAGAATAGCAGCACCTGTGTACATTATAAAGAATAGCAGTCCCTGTGTATATTATAAAGAATAGCAGCCCCTGTGTATATTATAAAGAATAGCAGCACCTGTGTATATTATAAAGAATAGCAGTCCCTGTGTATATTATAGAGAATAGCAGCCCCTGTGTATATTATAGAGAATAGTAGTCCCTGTGTAAAATATAGCGAATAACAGCCCCTGGGTATATTACAGAGAATAGCAGCCCCTGTGTATATTATAGAGAAAAGCAGCCCCTCTGTATATAATAGAGAATAGCAGCCCTTGTGAATATTATATAGAATAGCAGACACTGTGTATATTATAGAGAATAGAAGCCCCTGTGTCTATTATAGAGAGTAGCAGACCCTGTGTATATCCTAGAGAATAGCAGACCCTGTGTATATTATAGACCATAGCAGACCCTGTGTATATTATAGAGAATAGAAGCCCCTGTGTCTATTATAGAGAGTAGCAGACCCTTTGTATATCCTAGAGAATAGCAGCCCCTGTGTATATTATAGATAATAGCAGCCCCTGTATATATTATACAGAATAGCAGCCCCTGTCTACATTATAGAGAATAGCAGCCCCTGTGAATATTATAGAGAATTGCAGTACCTGTGTACAATATAGAAAATAGGAGTCCCTGTGTATATTACGGAGAATAGCAGCACCTATGAATATTATAGGTAATAGCCCCTGTGTTTGTTATTTAGAAAAGCAGTCCCTGTGTAGATCATATGGAATAGCAGTCCCTGTGTATATTATAGAGAATAGCAGTCCCTGCGTATATTATGGAGATTAGTAGCCCCGGTGTAGATTTCAGAGAATAGCAGTCCCTGTGTGTATTATACAGAATAGCAGCCCCTGAGTATGTTACAGATGATAGCAGACCATGTGTATATTATAGAGAAAAGTAGCCCTGGTGTAGATATCAGAGAATAGCAGACCATGTGTATATTATAGAGAATAGCAGTCCATGTGTAAATTATAGAGAATAGCAGCCCCTGTGTATATTATACAGATTAGCAGTCCGTGTGTATATTATAGAGAATCGCAGTCACTGTGAATATTATAGAGAATAGCATTCCCTGTGAATATTATAGAGAATAGCAGCCCCTGTGTATTTATAGAGAATAGCAGCCCCGGTGTACATTATAGTAATAGCAGCCCCTGTGTGTATGATAGAGAATAGCAGCCAATGTGTATATTATAGAGAATAGCAGCCCCAGTGTACATTTTGGAGAAAAGCAGCCCCTGTGTATATTATAGAGAATAGCAGCCCCAGTGTACATTTTGGAGAATAGCAGCCCCTGTGTATATTATAGAGAATAGCAGACCCTGTGTGTATTATAGGGTAAAGCAGTCCCTGTGTATATTATAGAGAATATCAGCCCCAGTGTACATTTTGGAGAATAGCAGCCTCTGTGTATATTATAGAGAATAGCAGCCCCAGTGTACATTTTGGAGAATAGCAGCCCCTGTGTATATTATAGAGAATAGCAGCCCCTGTGTATATTATAAAGAATAGCAGCCCCTGTGTATACTATAAAGAATAGCAGCACCTGTGTACATTATAAAGAATAGCAGTCCCTGTGTATATTATAAAGAATAGCAGCCCCTGTGTATATTATAAAGAATAGCAGCACCTGTGTATATTATAAAGAATAGCAGTCCCTGTGTATATTATAGAGAATAGCAGCCCCTGTGTATATTATAGAGAATAGTAGTCCCTGTGTATATTATAAAGAATAGCAGTCCTTGTGTATATTATAGAGAATAGCAGTCCCTGTGTATATTATAGAGAATAGCATCCCCTGTGTATATTATAGAGAATAGCAGCCCCTGTGTATATTATAAAGAATAGCAGTCCTTGTGTATATTATAGAGAATAGTAGTCCCTGTGTATATTATAGAGAATAGCATCCCCTGTGTATATTATAGAGAATCGCAGCCCCAGTGTATATTGTAGAGAATAGCAGCCCCTGTATATATTATACAGAAAAGCAGTCCCTGTGTATATTATAAAGAATAGCAGCCCCTGTGTATATTATAAAAAATAGCAGTCCCTGTGTATATTATAGAGAATAGCAGCCCCTGTGTATATTATAGAGAATAGCAGTACCTGTGTATATTATAGAGAATAGCAGCCCATGTGTATATTATAGAGAATAGCAGCCCCAGTGTACATTTTGGAGAAAAGCAGCCCCTGTGTATATTATAGAGAATAGCAGCCCCAGTGTACATTTTGGAGAATAGCAGCCCCTGTGTATATTATAGAGAATAGCAGACCCTGTGTGTATTATAGGGTAAAGCAGTCCCTGTGTATATTATAGAGAATATCAGCCCCAGTGTACATTTTGGAGAATAGCAGCCTCTGTGTATATTATAGAGAATAGCAGCCCCAGTGTACATTTTGGAGAATAGCAGCCCCTGTGTATATTATAGAGAATAGCAGCCCCTGTGTATATTATAAAGAATAGCAGCCCCTGTGTATACTATAAAGAATAGCAGCACCTGTGTACATTATAAAGAATAGCAGTCCCTGTGTATATTATAAAGAATAGCAGCCCCTGTGTATATTATAAAGAATAGCAGCACCTGTGTATATTATAAAGAATAGCAGTCCCTGTGTATATTATAGAGAATAGCAGCCCCTGTGTATATTATAGAGAATAGTAGTCCCTGTGTATATTATAAAGAATAGCAGTCCTTGTGTATATTATAGAGAATAGCAGTCCCTGTGTATATTATAGAGAATAGCATCCCCTGTGTATATTATAGAGAATAGCAGCCCCTGTGTATATTATAAAGAATAGCAGTCCTTGTGTATATTATAGAGAATAGTAGTCCCTGTGTATATTATAGAGAATAGCATCCCCTGTGTATATTATAGAGAATCGCAGCCCCAGTGTATATTGTAGAGAATAGCAGCCCCTGTATATATTATACAGAAAAGCAGTCCCTGTGTATATTATAAAGAATAGCAGCCCCTGTGTATATTATAAAAAATAGCAGTCCCTGTGTATATTATAGAGAATAGCAGCCCCTGTGTATATTATAGAGAATAGCAGTACCTGTGTATATTATAGAGAATAGCAGTACCTGTGTATATTATAGAGAATAGCAGTACCTGTGTATATTATAGAGAATAGCAGCCACTGTGTATATTATAGAGAATAGCAGCCTCTGTGTATATTATAGAGAATAGCAGCCCCAGTGTACATTTTGGAGAAAAGCAGCCCCTGTGTATATTATAGAGAATAGCAGCCCCAGTGTACATTTTGGAGAATAGCAGCCCCTGTGTATATTATAGAGAATAGCAGACCCTGTGTGTATTATAGGGTAAAGCAGTCCCTGTGTATATTATAGAGAATAGCAGCCCCAGTGTACATTTTGGAGAATAGCAGCCCCTGTGTATATTATAGAGAATAGCAGCCCCTGTGTATATTATAAAGAATAGCAGCACCTGTGTATATTATAAAGAATAGCAGTCCCTGTGTATATTATAAAGAATAGCAGCCCCTGTGTATACTATAAAGAATAGCAGCACCTGTGTACATTATAAAGAATAGCAGTCCCTGTGTATATTATAAAGAATAGCAGCCCCTGTGTATATTATAAAGAATAGCAGCACCTGTGTATATTATAAAGAATAGCAGTCCCTGTGTATATTATAGAGAATAGCAGCCCCTGTGTATATTATAGAGAATAGTAGTCCCTGTGTATATTATAAAGAATAGCAGTCCTTGTGTATATTATAGAGAATAGCAGTCCCTGTGTCTATTATAGAGAATAGCATCCCCTGTGTATATTATAGAGAATAGCAGCCCCTGTGTCTATTATAGAGAATAGCAGTCACTATGTATATTATAGAGAATAGCAGTCCCTGTGTATATTATAAAGAATAGCAGCCCCTGTGTATATTATAAAAAATAGCAGTCCCTGTGTATATTGTAGAGAATAGTAGTCCCTGTGTATATTATAGAGAATAGCAGCCCCTGTGTATATTAGAGAGAATAGCAGCCCCTGTGAATATTATAGAGAATAGTAGCTCCTGTGAATATTATAGAGAATAGTAGCACATGTGCATATTATAAAGAATAGCAGTCCGTGTGTATGTTATAGAGAATAACAGTCCATGTGTATATTATAGAGAATAGCAGTACCTGTGTATATTATAGAGAATAACAGACCATGTGTATGTTATAGAGAATAACAGTTCATGTGTATATTATAGAGAATAGCAGCCCCTGTGTATATTGTAGAGAATAGCAGTCCCTTTGTATATTATAGAGAATAGCAGCCACTTTGTATATTATAGAGAATAGCAGCCCGTGTGAATATTATAGAGAATAGTAGCTCATGTGTATATTTTAGAGAATAGCAGTCCGTCTGTATGTTATAGAGAATAACAGTCCATGTGTATATTATAGAGAATAGCAGCCCATGTGTGTATTACAGAGAATAGCAGTACCTGTGTATATTATTGAGAATAACAGTCCATGTGTATATTATAGAGAATAGAAGTACCTGTGTATATTGTAGAGAATAACAGTCCAAGTGTATATTATAGAGAATAGCAGCCCATGTGTGTATTACAGAGAATAGCAGTACCTGTGTATATTATTGAGAATAACAGTCCATGTGTATATTATAAAGAATAGCAGCCCATGTGTATATTATAGAGAATAGCAGTCCCTGTGTATATTATAGACAATAGCAGCCCATGAGTATATTATAGAGAATAGCAGACCCTGTGTAAATTATAGAGAATAACAGCCCCTGGGTATATTATAGAGAATAGCAGCCCCTGTGTATAATATAGAGAATAGCAGCCACTGTGAATATTATAGAGAATCGCAGACCCTGTGTAAATTATAGAGAATAACAGCCCTTGTGCATATTATAGAGAATAGCAGTCCCTGTGTATATAATAGAGAATAGCAGCCCATGTGTATATTATAGAGAATAGCAGACCCTGTGTAAAATATAGCGAATAACAGCCCCTGGGTATATTACAGAGAATAGCAGCCCCTGTGTATATTATAGAGAAAAGCAGCCCCTCTGTATATAATAGAGAATAGCAGCCCTTGTGAATATTATATAGAATAGCAGACACTGTGTATATTATAGAGAATAGAAGCCCCTGTGTCTATTATAGAGAGTAGCAGACCCTGTGTATATCCTAGAGAATAGCAGACCCTGTGTATATTATAGACCATAGCAGACCCTGTGTATATTATAGAGAATAGAAGCCCCTGTGTCTATTATAGAGAGTAGCAGACCCTTTGTATATCCTAGAGAATAGCAGCCCCTGTGTATATTATAGATAATAGCAGCCCCTGTATATATTATACAGAATAGCAGCCCCTGTCTACATTATAGAGAATAGCAGCCCCTGTGAATATTATAGAGAATTGCAGTACCTGTGTACAATATAGAAAATAGGAGTCCCTGTGTATATTACGGAGAATAGCAGCACCTATGAATATTATAGGTAATAGCCCCTGTGTTTGTTATTTAGAAAAGCAGTCCCTGTGTAGATCATATGGAATAGCAGTCCCTGTGTATATTATAGAGAATAGCAGTCCCTGCGTATATTATGGAGATTAGTAGCCCCGGTGTAGATTTCAGAGAATAGCAGTCCCTGTGTGTATTATACAGAATAGCAGCCCCTGAGTATGTTACAGATGATAGCAGACCATGTGTATATTATAGAGAAAAGTAGCCCTGGTGTAGATATCAGAGAATAGCAGACCATGTGTATATTATAGAGAATAGCAGTCCATGTGTAAATTATAGAGAATAGCAGCCCCTGTGTATATTATACAGATTAGCAGTCCGTGTGTATATTATAGAGAATCGCAGTCACTGTGAATATTATAGAGAATAGCATTCCCTGTGAATATTATAGAGAATAGCAGCCCCTGTGTATTTATAGAGAATAGCAGCCCCGGTGTACATTATAGTAATAGCAGCCCCTGTGTGTATGATAGAGAATAGCAGCCAATGTGTATATTATACAGAATAGAAGCCCCTGTGTAGATTTTGGAGAAAAGAAGCCCCTGTGTATATTATAGAGAATAGCAGTCCCTGTGTATATTGTAAAGAATAGCAGCCCCTGTGTATATTATAAAGAATAGCAGCACTGTTGTATATTATAAAGAATAGCAGTCCCTGTGTATATTATAAAGAATAGCAGTCCCTGTGTATATTATAAAGATTAGCAGCCCCTGTGTATATTATAAAGAATAGCAGCACCTGTGTACATTATAAAGAATAGCAGTCCCTGTGTATATTATAAAGAATAGCAGCCCCTGTGTATATTATAAAGAATAGCAGTCCCTGTGTATATTATAGAGAATAGCAGCCCCTGTGTATATTATAAAGAATAGCAGCACCTGTGTATATTATAAAGAATAGCAGTCCCTGTGTATATTATAGAGAATAGCAGCCCCTGTGTATATTATAGAGAATACTAGTCCCTGTGTATATTAAAAAGAATAGCAGTCCTTGTGTATATTATAGAGAATAGTAGTCCCTGTGTATATTATAGAGAATAGCATCCCCTGTGTATATTATAGAGAATAGCAGCCTCTGTGTATATTATAAAGAATAGTAGTCCCTGTGTATATTATAGAGAATAGCACCCCCTGTGTATATTATTGAGAATCGCAGCCCCTGTGTATATTGCAGAGAATAGCAGCCCCTGTATATATTATACAGAAAAGCAGTCCCTGTGTATATTATAAAGAATAGCTGCCCCTGTGTATATTATAAAGAATAGCAGTCCCTGTGTATAGTGTAGAGAATAGCAGTCCCTGTGTATATTATAAAGAATAGCAGCCCCTGTGTATATTATAAAGAATAGCAGCACCTGTGTATATTATAAAGAATAGCAGTCCCTGTGTATATTATAGAGAATAGCACCCCCTGTGTATATTATTGAGAATCGCAGCCCCAGTGTATATTGCAGAGAATAGCAGCCCCTGTATATATTATACAGAAAAGCAGTCCCTGTGTATATTATAAAGAATAGCTGCGCTGTGTATATTATAAAGAATAGCAGTCCCTGTGAATATTATAGAGAATAGAAGTCTCGGTGTATATTATAGAGAATAGCATTCCCTGTGTATATTATAGAGAATAGCAGCCCCTTTGTAAATTATAGAGAATAGCTGCCCTTTGAATATTATAGAGAATAGCAATCCCTGTGTATATTATAGAGAATAGCAGCCCCTGTGTATATTATAGAGAAGAGCAGTCCTAGTGTATATTACAGAGAATAGCAGCCCCTGTGTATATTATAGAGAAAAGCAGCCCTTGTGAATATTATAGAGAATAGTAGCACATGTGTATAATATAGAGAATAGCAGTCCGTCTGTATGTTATAGAGAATAACAGTCCTTGTGTATATTATGGAGAATAGCAGACAATGTGTATATTATAGAGAATAGAAGTCCCTCTGTATATTATAGAGAATAGCAGTCCCTGTGAATAATATAGAGAATAGCAGCCCCTGTGTGTATTATACAGAGTAGCCGCCCCTGTGTATATCATAGAGAATAGCAGCCCCTGTGTATAATATAGGGAATAGCAGCCCCTGCGTATATTATAAAGAATAGCAGCACCTGTGTATATGATAAAGAATAGCAGTGCCTGTGTATATTATAGAGAATAGCAGCCCCTGATTATATTATAGAGAAGAGCAGTCCCTGTGTATATTATAGAGAAGAGCATCCGCTGTGTATATTATAGAGAATCGCAGCCCCAGTGTGTATTGTAGAGAATAGCAACCACTGTATATATTCTGCAGAGAAGCAGTCCCTGTGTGTAATATAGAGAATAGCAGCCACTGTGAATATTATAAAGAATCGCAGACCCTGTGTAAATTATAGAGAATAACAGCCCCTGTGCATATTATAGAGAATAGCAGTCCCTGTGTATATAATAGAGAATAGCAGCCCATGTGAATATTATAGAGAATAGCAGACGCTGTGTAAATTATAGCGAATAACAGCCCCTGGGTATATGAAAGAGAATAGCACCCCCTGTGTATATTAGAGAGAATAGCAGCCCCTGTGTAAAATATAAAGAATAGCAGCCACTGTGAATATTATAGAGAATAGCAGCCCTTGTGAATATTATAGAGAATAGCAGTCCCTGTGTATATTATAGAGAATAGCAGTCCGTCTGTATGTTATAGAGAATAACGGTTCATGTGTATATTATAGAGAATAGCAGTCCCAGTGTATATTATAGAGAATAGCAGCCCCTGTGTATATTATAGAGAAAAGCAGCCCCTCTGTATATAATAGAGAATAGCAGCCCTTGTGAATATTATAGAGAATAGCAGACACTGTGTATATTATAGAGAATAGAAGCCCCTGTGTCTAATATAGAGAGTAGTAGACCCTGTGTATATCATAGAGAATAGCAACCCCAGTGTATATTATAGACCATAGCAGACCCTGTGTATATTATAGAGATTAGAAGCTCCTGTGTCTATTATAGAGAGTAGCAGACCCTTTGTATATCCTAGAGAATAGCAGCCCCTGTGTATATTATAGATAATAGCAGCCCCTGTATATATTATACAGAATAGCAGCCCCTGTCTACATTATAGAGAATAGCAGCCCCTGTGAATATTATAGAGAATTGCAGTACCTGTGTACAATATAGAGAATAGGAGTCCCTTTGTATATTATGGAGAATAGCAGCACCTATGAATATTATAGGTAATAGCAGCCCCTGTGTTTGTTATTTAGAAAAGCAGTCCCTGTGTCGATCATATGGAATAGCAGTCCCTGTGTATATTATAGAGAAAAGCAGCCCCTCTGTACATAATAGAGAATAGCAGCCCTTGTGAATATTATAGAGAATAGCAGACACTGTGTATATTATAGAGAATAGAAGCCCCTGTGTCTATTATAGAGAGTAGCAGACCCTTTGTATATCCTAGAGAATAGCAGCCCCTGTGTATATTATAGATAATAGCAGCCCCTGTATATATTATACAGAATAGCAGCCCCTGTCTATATTATAGAGAATAGCAGCCCCTGTGAATATTATAGAGAATTGCAGTACCTGTGTACAATATAGAGAATAGGAGTCCCCGTGTATATTATGGAGAATAGCAGCACCTATGAATACTATAGGTAATAGCAGCCCCTGTGTTTGTTATTTAGAAAAGCAGTCCCTGTGTAGATCATATGGAATAGCAGTCCCTGAGTATATTATAGAGAATAGCAGTCCCTGCGTATATTATGGAGAATAGTAGCCCCGGTGTAGATTTCAGAGAATAGCAGTCCCTGTGTGTATTATACAGAATAGCAGCCCCTGAGTATGTTACAGATGATAGCAGACCATGTGTATATTATAGAGAAAAGTAGCCCTGGTGTAGATATCAGAGAATAGCAGACCATGTGTATATTATAGAGAATAGCAGTCCATGTGTAAATTATAGAGAATAGCAGCCCCTGTGTATATTATACAGAATAGCAGTCCGTGTGTATAATATAGAATCGCAGTCACTGTGAATATTATAGAGAATAGCAGCCCCTGTGTATATTATAGAGAATAGCAGCCCCGGTGTACATTATAGATAATAGCAGCCCCTGTGTGTATGATAGAGAATAGCAGCCAATGTGTATATTATACAGAATAGAAGCCCCTGTGTAAATTTTGTAGAATAGCAGCCCCTGTGTATATTATAGAGAATAGCAGTCCCTGTGTATATTATAAAGAATAGCAGCCCCTGTGTATATTACAGAGAATAGCAGCCCATGTGTATATTATAGAGAATAGCAGACCCTGAGTAAATTATAGAGAATAGCAGCCCCTGTGTATATTATAGAGAATAGCAGCCCCTGTGTATAATATAGAGAATTGCAGCCACTGTGAATATTATAGAGAATAGCAGCCCTTGTGAATATTATAGAGAATAGTAGAACATGTGTATATTATAGAGAATAGCAGTCCGTCTGTATGTTATAAAGAATAACGGTCCATGTGTATATTATAGAGAATAGCAGTCCCTGTGTATATTATAGAGAATAGCAGCCCCTGTGTATATTAGAGAGAACAGCAGACACTGTGTATATTATAGAGAATTGCGGGCACTCTGTATATTCTAGAGAATAGCAGTCCCTGTGTATAATATAGAGAATAGCAGTCCCTGTGTATATTATAAAGAATAGCAGCCCCTGTGTATATTATAAAGAATAGCAGCCCCTGTGTATATTATAAAGAATAGCAGCACCTGTGTATATGTAAAGAATAGCAGTCCCTGTGTATATTATAAAGAATAGCAACCCCTGTGTATATTATATAGAATAGGAGCACCTGAGTATATTATAAAGAATAGCAGTCCCTGTGTATATTATAGAGAATAGCAGCCCCTGTGTATATTATAAAGAAAAGCAGCACCTGTGTATATTATAAAGAATAGCAGTCCCTGTGTATATTATAGAGAATAGCAGCCCCTGTGTATATTATAGAGAATACTAGTCCCTGTGTATATTATAAAGAATAGCAGTCCTTGTGTATATTATAGAGAATTGCAGCCCCTGTGTATATTATAGAGAATAGCATCCCCTGTGTATATTATGGAGAATAGCAGCCTCTGTGTATATTATAAAGAATAGTAGTCCCTGTGTATATTATAGAGAATAGCACCCCCTGTGTATATTATTGAGAATCGCAGCCCCTGTGTATATTGCAGAGAATACCAGTCCCTGTATATATTATACAGAAAAGCAGTCCCTGTGTATATTATAAAGAATAGCTGCCCCTGTGTATATTATAAAGAATAGCAGTCCCTGTGTATAGTGTAGAGAATAGCAGTCCCTGTGTATATTATAGAGAATAGCAGCCCCTGTGTATATTATAAAGAATAGCAGCACCTGTGTATATTATAAAGAATAGCAGTCCCTGTGTATATTATAGAGAATAGCACCCCCTGTGTATATTATTGAGAATCGCAGCCCCAGTGTATATTGCAGAGAATAGCAGCCCCTGTATATATTATACAGAAAAGCAGTCCCTGTGTATATTATAAAGAATAGCTGCCCCTGTGTATATTATAAAGAATAGCAGTCCCTGTGAATATTATAGAGAATAGTAGTCTCGGTGTATATTATAGAGAATAGCAGCCCCTGTGTATATTATAGAGAATAGCATTCCCTGTGTATATTATAGAGAATAGCAGCCCCTTTGTAAATTATAGAGAATAGCTGCCCTTTGAATATTATAGAGAATAGCAATCCCTGTGTATATTATAGAGAATAGCAGCCCCTGTGTATATTATAGAGAAGAGCAGTCCTAGTGTATATTACAGAGAATAGCAGCCCCTGTGTATATTATAGAGAATAGCAGCCCTTGTGAATATTATAGAGAATAGTAGCACATGTGTATAATATAGAGAATAGCAGTCCATCTGTATGTTATAGAGAATAACAGTCCTTGTGTATATTATGGAGAATAGCAGACAATGTGTATATTATAGAGAATAGAAGTCCCTCTGTATATTATAGAGAATAGCAGTCCCTGTGAATAATATAGAGAATAGCTGCCCCTGTGTGTATTATACAGAGTAGCCGCCCCTGTGTATATCATAGAGAATAGCAGTCCCTGTGTATATTATAGGGAATAGCAGCCCCAGTGTGTATTGTAGAGAATAGCAACCCCTGTATATATTATGCAGAGAAGCAGTCCCTGTGTGTAATATAGAGAATAGCAGCCACTGTGAATATTATAAAGAATCGCAGACCCTGTGTAAATTATAGAGAATAACAGCCCCTGTGTATATTATAGAGAATAGCAGTCCCTGTGTATATAATAGAGAATAGCAGCCCATGTGAATATTATAGAGAATAGCAGACGCTGTGTAAATTATAGCGAATAACAGCCCCTGGGTATATGAAAGAGAATAGCACCCCCTGTGTATATTAGAGAGAATAGCAGCCCCTGTGTAAAATATAGAGAATAGCAGCCACTGTGAATATTATAGAGAATAGCAGCCCTTGTGAATATTATAGAGAATAGTAGCACATGTGTATATTATAGAGAATAGCAGTCCGTCTGTATGTTATAGAGAATAATGGTTCATGTGTATATTATAGAGAATAGCAGTCCCTGTGTATATTATAGAGAATAGCAGCCCCTGTGTATATTATAGAGAAAAGCAGCCCCTCTGTATATAATAGAGAATAGCAGCCCTTGTGAATATTATAGAGAATAGCAGACACTGTGTATATTATAGAGAATAGAAGCCCCTGTGTCTATTATAGAGAGTAGCAGACCCTTTGTATATCCTAGAGAATAGCAGCCCCTGTGTATATTATAGATAATAGCAGCCCCTGTATATATTATACAGAATAGCAGCCCCTGTCTACATTATAGAGAATAGCAGCCCCTGTGAATATTATAGAGAATTGCAGTACCTGTGTACAATATAGAGAATAGGAGTCCCTTTGTATATTATGGAGAATAGCAGCACCTATGAATATTATAGGTAATAGCAGCCCCTGTGTTTGTTATTTAGAAAAGCAGTCCCTGTGTCGATCATATGGAATAGCAGTCCCTGTGTATATTATAGAGAATAGCAGTCCCTGCGTATATTATGGGGAATAGTAGCCCCGGTGTAGATTTCAGAGAATAGCAGTCCCTGTGTGTATTATACAGAATAGCAGCCCCTGAGTATGTTACAGATGATAGCAGACCATGTGTATATTATAGAGAAAAGTAGCCCTGGTGTAGATATCAGAGAATAGCAGACCATGTGTATATTATAGAGAATAGCAGTCCATGTGTAAATTATAGAGAATAGCAGCCCCTGTGTATATTATACAGAATAGCAGTCCGTGTGTATATTACAGAATCGCAGTCACTGTGAATATTATAGAGAATAGCATTCCCTGTGAATATTATAGAGAATAGCAGCCCCTGTGTATATTATAGAGAATAGCAGCCAATGTGTATATTATACAGAATAGAAGCCCCTGTGTAAATTTAGGAGAATAGCAGCCCCTGTGTAAATTATAGAGAATAGCAGTCCCTGTGTATATTATAAAGAATAGCAGCCCCTGTGTATATTATAGAGAATAGCAGCCCCTGTGTATAATATAGAGAATTGCAGCCATTGTGAATATTATAGAGAACAGCCGCCCTTGTGAATATTATAGAGAATAGTAGCACATGTGTATATTGTAGAGAATAGCAGTCCGTCTGTATGTTATAAAGAATAACGGTCCATGTGTATATTATAGAGAATAGCAGTCCCTGTGTATATTATAGAGAATAGCAGCCCCTGTGTATATTAGAGAGAATAGCAGACACTGTGTATATTATAGAGAATAGCAGTCACTCTGTATATTCTAGAGAATAGCAGTCCCTGTGTATAATATAGAGAATAACAGTCCCTGTGTATATTAAAAAGAATAGCAGTCCCTGTGTATATTATAGAGAATAGTAGTCTCTGTGTATATTATAGAGAATAGCAGCCCCTGTGTATATTATACAGAATAGCAGTCCCTGTGTATATTATAGAGAATAGCAGCTCCTTTGTAAATTATAGAGAATAGCTGCCCTTTGAATATTATAGAGAATAGCAATCCCTGTGAATATTATAGAGAATCGCAGACCCTGTGTAAATTATAGAGAATAACAGCCATTGTGTATATTATAGAGAATAGCAGTCCCTGTGTATATAATAGAGAATAGCAGCCCATGTGTATATTATAGAGAATAGCAGACCCTGTGTAAATTATAGCGAATAACAGCCCCTGGGTATATGAAAGAGAATAGCAGCCCCTGTGTATATTATAGAGAATAGCAGCCCTTGTGTAAAATATAGAGAATAGCAGCCACTGTGAATATTATAGAGAATAGCAGCCCTTGTGAATATTATAGAGAAAAGCAGCCCCTCTGTACATAATAGAGAATAGCAGCCCTTGTGAATATTATAGAGAATAGCAGACACTGTGTATATTATAGAGAAAAGAAGCCCCTGTGTCTATTATAGAGAGTAGCAGCCCCTGTGTGTATGATAGAGAATAGCAGCCAATGTGTATATTATACAGAATAGAAGCCCCTGTGTAAATTTTGTAGAATAGCAGCCCCTGTGTATATTATAGAGAATAGCAGTCCCTGTGTATAATATAGAGAATAGCAGTCCCTGTGTATATTAAAAAGAATAGCAGTCCCTGTGTATATTATAGAGAATAGTAGTCTCTGTGTATATTATAGAGAATAGCAGCCCCTGTGTACATTATACAGAATAGCAGTCCCTGTGTATATTATAGAGAATAGCAGCCCCTTTGTAAATTATAGAGAATAGCTGCCCTTTGAATATTATAGAGAATAGCAATCCCTGTGTATATTATAGAGAATAGCAGCCCCTGTGTATATTATAGAGAACAGCAGTCCTAATGTATATTATAGAGAATAGCAGCCCCTGTGTATATTATAGAGAATAGCAGCCCCTGTGTATAATATAGAGAATAGCAGCTACTGTGAATATTATAGAGAATCGCAGACCCTGTGTAAATTATAGAGAATAACAGCCATTGTGTATATTATAGAGAATAGCAGTCCCTGTGTATATAATAGAGAATAGCAGCCCATGTGTATATTATAGAGAATAGCAGACCCTGTGTAAATAATAGCGAATAACAGCCCCTGGGTATATGAAAGAGAATAGCAGCCCCTGTGTATATTATAGAGAATAGCAGCCCTTGTGTAAAATATAGAGAATAGCAGCCCTTGTGAATATTATAGAGAAAAGCAGCCCCTCTGTACATAATAGAGAATAGCAGCCCTTGTGAATATTATAGAGAATAGCAGACACTGTGTATATTATAGAGAAAAGAAGCCCCTGTGTCTATTATAGAGAGTAGCAGCCCCTGTGTGTATGATAGAGAATAGCAGCCAATGTGTATATTATACAGAATAGAAGCCCCTGTGTAAATTTTGTAGAATAGCAGCCCCTGTGTATATTATAGAGAATAGCAGTCCCTGTGTATATTATAAAGAATAGCAGCCCCTGTGTATATTACAGAGAATAGCAGCCCATGTGTATATTATAGAGAATAGCAGACCCTGAGTAAATTATAGAGAATAGCAGCCCCTGTGTATATTATAGAGAATAGCAGCCCCTGTGTATAATATAGAGAATTGCAGCCACTGTGAATATTATAGAGAATAGCAGCCCTTGTGAATATTATAGAGAATAGTAGCACATGTGTATATTATAGAGAATAGCAGTCCATCTGTATGTTATAAAGAATAACGGTCCATGTGTATATTATAGAGAATAGCAGCCCCTGTGTATATTAGAGAGAATAGCAGACACTGTGTATATTATAGAGAATAGCAGTCACTCTGTATATTCTAGAGAACAGCATTCCCTGTGTATAATATGGAGAATAGCAGTCCATGTGAACATTATAAAGAATAGCAGCCCATGTGTATATTATAGAGAATAGCAGTCCCTCTGTATATTATAAAGAATAGCAGCCCCTGTGTATATTATAAAGAATAGCAGCCCCTGTGTATATTATAAAGAATAGCAGCACCTGTGTATATTATAAAGAATAGCAGTCCCTGTGTATATTATAAAGAATAGCAGCCCCTGTGTATATTATAAAGAATAGCAGCACCTGTGTATATTATAAAGAATAGCAGTCCCTGTGTATATTATAAAGAATAGCAGCCCCTGTGTATATTAAAAAGAATAGCAGCACCTGTGTATATTATAAAGAATAACAGTCCCTGTGTATATTATAGAGAATAGCAGCCCCTGTGTATATTCTAGAGAATAGTAGTCCCTGCGTATATTATAGAGAATAGCAGTCCCTTTGTGTATTATACAGAATAGCAGCCCCTTTGTATTTTATAGATAATAGCAGCCCTTGTGAATATTATAGAGAATAGTAGCTCATGTGTATATTTTAGAGAATAGCAGTCCGTCTGTATGTTATAGAGAATAACAGTCCATGTGCATATTATAGAGAATAGCAGACACTGTGTATATTATAGAGAATAGCAGTCCCTCTGTATATTATAGAGAATAGCAGTCCCTGTGTATAATATAGAGAATAGCATGCCACTGTCTATATTATAGAGAATAGAAGCCCCAGTGTACATTACAGAGAATAGTAGCCTCTTTGTATATTATAGAGAATAGCAGCACCTGTGTATATTATAGAGAATAGCAGCACCTGTGTATATTATAGAGAATAGCAGGCCCTGTGTATATTATAGATTATAGCAGCTCCTGTGTATGTTATAGAGAATAGCAGTACCTGTGTATATTATAGCTCATAGCAGTCGATGTGTCTATTATTGAGATTAGCAGACCCTGTGCATATTATAAAGAATAGCAGCCCCTGAGTATATTATGAAGAATAGCAGCACCTGTGAATATTATAGAGAATAGCAGCCCCTGTGTATATTATGAAGAATAGCAGTCCCTGTGTTTATTATAGAGAATAGCAGTCCCTGTGTCTATTATAGAGAATAGCAGACGCTGAGAATATTACAGAGAATAGCAGCCCCTGTGTATATTATAGAGAATAGCAGCCCCTGTTTATATTATAGAGAATAGCAGCCCCAGTGTATATTATAGAGACTAGCAGACACTGTGTATTTTATTGATATTAGCAGCCCCTGTGTATATTATAGATAATAGCAGCCCCTGTGTATATTATAGAGGATAGCAGTCTGTTTGTATGTTCTAGGGAATAGCAGACCCTGTGTATATTATAGAGACTAGCAGTCCCTTTGTATATTACCGCAAAGAGCTGTCCCTGTGTATATTTTAGAGAATAGCAGCCCCTGTGTATATTACATAGAGAAGCAGCCCCTTTGTATAATATAGAGAATAGCAGCCCCTGTGTATATTAAAGAGAATAGCATCCCCTGTGTATATTGTAGAGAATGGCAGACCCTGTGTATATTATAGAAAATAGCAGTCCCTGTGTTTATTATAGAGAATAGCAGTCCCTGTGTCTATTATAGAGAATAGCAGACGCTGAGAATATTATAGAGAATAGCAGTCCCTGTGTAGATTATCGAGAATAGCAGCACTTCTGTAAATTATAGAGAATAGCAGCCCCTGTGTATATTATAGAGAATAACAAACCCTGTGTCTATTATAGAGAATAGCAGACCCTGTGTATATTATGAAAAATAGCAGTCCCTGTGAATAATATGGGGAATCGCAGCCCATGCGAATATTATAGTGAATAGCAGCCCCTGTGTATATTATGGATATTAGCAGCCCTTGTGAATATTAAAGAAAATTGCAGCCCCTGTGTATAGTATAGAGAATAGCAGCCCCTGTGTGTATTATAGAGAATAGCAGACCCTGTATATATTATGAAGTTTAGCAGCCCCTGTGTATATTATAGATAATAGCAGCCCCTGTGTATATTATAGATAATAGCAGCTCCTGTGTATATTATAGAGAACAGCAGTACCTGTGTATATTATAGCTCATAGCAGTCGATCAGTCTATTATTGAGATTAGCAGACCCTGTGTATATTATAAAGAATAGCAGCCCCTGAGTATATTATGAAGAATAGCAGCACCTGTGAATATTATAGAGAATAGCAGCCCCTGTGTATATTATGAAGAATAGCAGTCCCTGTTTATATTATAGAGAATAGCCGCCCCTGTGTGTATTATGAAGATTAGCAGCCACTGTGTATATTTTAAAGAATTGCCGTCCCTGTGAATATCATAGTGATTCACAGCCCCTGTTTATATTATAGAGAATAGCAGCCCCTGTGTATATTATAGAGAATAGCAGCCCCTGTGTGTATTATAGAGAATAGCAGACCCTGTATATATTATGAAGTTTAGCAGCCCCTGTGTATATTATAGATAATAGCAGCTCCTGTGTATATTATAGAGAACAGCAGTACCTGTGTATATTATAGCTCATAGCAGTCGATCAGTCTATTATTGAGATTAGCAGACCCTGTGTATATTATAAAGAATAGCAGCCCCTGAGTATATTATGAAGAATAGCAGCACCTGTGAATATTATAGAGAATAGCAGCCCCTGTGTATATTATGAAGAATAGCAGTCCCTGTTTATATTATAGAGAATAGCCGCCCCTGTGTGTATTATGAAGATTAGCAGCCACTGTGTATATTATAAAGAATTGCCGTCCCTGTGAATATCATAGTGATTCACAGCCCCTGTTAAAATTATAGAGAATAGCAGCCCCTGTGTATATTATAGAGAATAGCAGCCCCTGTGTATATTATAGAGAATAGCAGCCCCAGTGTATATTATAGAGACTAGCAGACACTGTGTATATTATAGAGAATAGTAGTCCCTGTGTATATTATAGAGAATAGCATGCCCTGTGTATATTATAGAGAATCGCAGCCCCAGTGTATATTGTAGAGAATAGCAGCCCCTGTGTATATTAGAGAGCATAGTAGCCCCTGTGAATATTATAGAGAATAGTAGCTCCTGTGAATATTATAGAGAATAGTAGCACATGTGTATATTATAGAGAATAGCAGTCCGTGTGTATGTTATAGAGAATAACAGTCCATGTGTATATTATAGAGAATAGCAGTACCTGTGTATATTATAGAGAATAACAGTCCATGTGTATATTATAGAGAAAAGCAGTCCCTGTGTATATTGTAGAGAATAGCAGCCAATGTCTATATTATAGAGAATAATAGAACCTGTGTAAATTATAGAGAATAGCAGTCCGTCTGTATGTTATAGAGAATAACGGTTCATGTGTATATTATAGAGAATAGCAGTCCCTGTGTATATAATAGAGAATAGCAGCCCCTGTGTATATTACAGAGAATAGCAGTCCCTTTGTATATTATAGAGAATAGCAGCCCCTTTGTATTTTATAGAGAATAGCAGCCCTTGTGAATATCATAGAGAATAGTAGCTCATGTGTATATTTTAGAGAATAGCAGTCCGTCTGTATGTTATAGAGAATAACAGTCCATGTGTATATTATAGAGAATAGCAGTCCCTGTGTATATTATAGAGAATACCAGACACTGTGTATATTATAGAGAATAGCAGTCCCTCTGTATATTATAGAGAATAGCAGTCCCTGTGTATATTATAGAGAATAGCAGCCCCTGTGTATATTATAAAGAATAGCAGCACCTGTGTATATTATAAAGAATAGCAGTCCCTGTGTATATTATAGAGAATAGCAGCCCCTGTGTATATTATAGAGAATAGTAGTCCCTGTGTATATTATAAAGAATAGCAGTCCTTGTGTATATTATAGAGAATAGTAGTCCCTGTGTATATTATAGAGAATAGCATCCCCTGTGGATATTATAGAGAATAGCAGCCCCTGTGTATATTATAAAGAATAGTAGTCCCTGTGTATATTATAGAGAAAAGCACCCCCTGTGTATATTATTGAGAATCGCAGCCCCAGTGTATATTGCAGAGAATAGCAGCCCCTGTATATATTATACAGAAAAGCAGTCCCTGTGTATATTATAAAGAATAGCTGCCCCTGTGTATATTATAAAGAATAGCAGTCCTTGTGTATATTATAGAGAATACTGGTCCCTGTGTATATTATAGAGAATAGCATCCCCTGTGTATATTATAGATTATAGCAGCCCCTGTGTATATTATAAAGAATAGTAGTACCTTTGTATATTATAGAGAATAGCATCCCCTGTGTATATTATTGAGAATCGCAGCCCCAGTGTATATTGCAGAAAATAGCAGCACGTGTATATATTATACAGAAAAACAGTCCCTGTGTATGTTATAAAGAATCGCTGCCCCTGTGTATGTTATAAAGAATAGCAGTCCCTGTGTATATTATAGAGAATAGTAGTCTCTGTGTAAATTATAGAGAATAGCAGCCCCTGTGTATATTATAGAGAATAGCAGTCCCTGTGTATATTATAGAGAATAGCAGCCCCTTTGTAAATTATAGAGAATAGCTGCCCTTTGAATATTATAGAGAATAGCAATCCCTGTGTATATTATAGAGAACAGCAGTCCCAGTGTATATTATAGAGAATAGCAGCCCCTGTGTATATTATAGAGAATAGCAGCCCTTGTGAATATTATAGAGAATAGTAGCACATGTGTATATTATAGAGAATAGCAGTCCGTCTGTATGTTATAGAGAATAACAGTCCTTGTGTATATTATGGAGAATAGCAGACAATGTGTATATTATAGAGAAGAGCAGTCCCTCTGTATATTATAGAGAATAGCAGTCCCTGTGTATAATATAGAGAATAGCAGCCCCTGTGTGTATTATAAGGAATAGCAGCCCCTGTGTATATTATAAAGAATAGCAGCACCTGTGTATATTATAAAGAATAGCAGTGCCTGTGTATATTATAGAGAATAGCAGCCCCTGATTAAATTATAGAGAATAGCAGTCCCTGTGTATATTATAGAGAAGAGCATCCGCTGTGTATATTATAGAGAATCGCTGCCCCAGTGTGTATTGTAGAGAATAGCAAGCCCTGTATATATTATGCAGTGAAGCAGTCCCTGTGTATATTATAAAGAATAGCAGTCACTGTGTATATTATAAAGAATAGCAGTCCCTGTGTATATTATAGAGAATAGTCGTCCCTGTGTATATTAGAGAGAATGGCAGCCCCTGTGAATAATATAGAGAATAGTAGCTCCTGTGAATATTTTAGAAAATAGTAGCTCCTGTGTATATTGTAGAGAATAGCAGTCCGTGTGTATGTTATAGAGAATAACAGTCCTAGTGTATATTAAAGAGAATAGCAGTACCCGTGTATATAATAGAGAATAAGAGTCCATGTGTATATTATAGAGAATAGCAGACCCTGTGTATATTTTAGAGAATAGCAGCCCATGTGTATATTATAGAGAATAGCAGACCCTGAGTAAATTATAGAGAATAGCAGCCCCTGTGTATATTACAGAGAATAGCAGCCCCTGTGAATAATATAGAGAATTGCAGCCACTGTGAATATTATAGAGAATTGCAGCCCTTGTGAATATTATAGAGAATAGTAGCACATGTGTATATTATAGAGAATAGCAGTCCGTCTGTATGTTATAAAGAATAACGATCCATGTGTATATTATAGAGAATAGCAGTCCCTGTGTATATTATAGAGAATAGCAGCCCCTGTGTATATTAGAGAGAATAGCAGACCCTGTGTATATTATAGAGAATAGCAGTCACTCTGTATATTCTAGAGAATAGCAGTCCCTGTGTGTAATATAGAGAATAGCAGTCCCTGTGTATATTATAAAGAATAGCAGCCCCTGTGTATATTATAAAGAATAGCAGCCCCTGTGTATATTATAAAGAATAGCAGCACCTGTGTATATTATAAAGAATAGCAGTCCCTGTGTATATTATAAAGAATAGCAGCCCATGTGTATATTATAAAGAATAGGAGCACCTGTGTATATTATAAAGAATAGCAGTCCCTGTGTATATTATAAAGAATAGCAGCCCCTGTGTATATTATAAAGAATAGCAGCACCTGTGTATATTATAAAGAATAGCAGTCCCTGTGTATATTAGAGAGAATAGTAGTCCCTGTGTATATTATAAAGAATAGCAGTCCTTGTGTATATTATAGAGAATAGCAGTCCCTGTGTATATTATAAAGAATAGCACCCCCTGTGTATATTGTAGAGAATAGCAGCCCCTGTATATATTATACAGAAATGCAGTCCCTGTGTATATTATAAAGAATAGCAGCCCCTGTGTATATTATAAAGAATAGCAGTCCCTGTGTATATTATAGAGAATAGCAGCCCCTGTGTATATTATAGAGAATAGCAGCCCCTGTGTATATCATGAAGAACAGCAGTCCCTGTGTATATTATAGAGAATAGCAGTCCCTGTGTATGTTATAGAGAATAACAGTCCATGTGTATATTATAGAGAATAGCAGTCCCTCTGTATATTATAGAGAATAGCAGTCCCTGTGTATAAGATAGAGAATAGCAGCCCCTGTGTGTAATATAGAGAAAAGCATGCCGCTGTCTATATTATAGAGAATAGAAGCCCCAGTGTACATTAAAGAGAATAGTAGCCCCTGTGTATATTATAGAGAATAGCAGTCCCAGTGTATATTATAGAGAATAGCAGCCCCTGTGTATATTATAGGGAATAGCAGCCCTTGTGAATATTATAGAGAAGAGTAGCAAATGTGTATATTATAGAGAATAGCAGTCCGTGCGTATGTTATAGAGAATAAAAGTCCATGTGTATATTATGGAGAATAGAAGTACCTGTGTATATTATAGAGAATAACAGTCCAAGTGTATATTATAAAGAATAGCAGCCCATGTGTATATTATAGAGAATAACAGTCCCTGTGTATATTATGGAGATTAGCAGCCCATGTGTATATTATAGAGAATAGCAGACCCTGTGTAAATTATAGAGAATAACATTCCCTGGGTATATTATAGAGAATAGCAGCCCCTGTGTATAATATAGAGAATAGCAGCCACTGTGAATATTATAGAGAATCGCAGACCCTGTGTAAATTATAGAGAATAACAGCCCCTGTGTATATTATAGAGAATAGCAGTACCTGTGTATATAATAGAGAATAGCAGCCCATGTGTATATTATAGAGAATAGCAGACCCTGTGTAAATTATAGCGAATAACAGCCCCTGGGTATATGAAAGAGAAAAGCAACCCCTGTGTATATTATAGAGAATAGCAGCCCCTGTGTAAAATATAGAGAATAGCAGCCAATGTGAATGTTATAGAGAATAGCAGCCCTTGTGAATATTATAGAGAATAGTAGCACATGTGTATATTATAGAGAATAGCAGTCCGTCTGTATGTTTTGGAGAAAAACGGTTCATGTGTATATTATAGAGATTAGCAGTCCCTGTGTATATTATAGAGAATAGCAGCCCCTGTGTATATTATAGAGAATAGCAGCCCCTGTGTATATTAGAGAGAATAGCAGACAATGTCTATATTATAGAGAATAGCAGTCCGTCTGTATGTTATAAAGAATAAAGGTCCATGTGTATATTATAGAGAATAGCAGTCCCTGTGTATATTATAGAGAATAGCAGCCCCTGTGTACATTAGAGAGAATAGCAGACAATGTGTATATTATAGAGAATAGCAGTCACTCTGTATATTCTAGAGAATAGCAGTCCCTGTGTATAATATAGAGAATAGCAGTCCCTGTGTATATTATAAAGAATAGCAGCCCCTGTGTATATTATAAAGAATAGCAGCCCCTGTGTATATTATAAAGAATAGCAGCAACTGTGTATATTATAAAGAATAGCAGTCCCTGTGTATATTATAAAGAATAGCAGCCCCTGTGTATATTATAAAGAATAGCAGCACCTGTGTATATTATAAAGAATAGCAGTCCCTGTGTATATTATAGAGAATAGCAGCCCATTTGTAAATTATAGAGAATAGCTGCCCTTTGAATATTATAGAGAATAGCAGTCCCTGTGTATATTATAGAGAACAGCAGTCCCAGTGTATATTATAGAGAATAGCAGCCCCTGTGTATATTATAGAGAATAGCAGCCCTTGTGAATATTATAGAGAATAGTAGCACATGTGTATATTATAGAGAATAGCAGTCCGTCTGTATGTTATAGAGAATAACAGTCCTTGTGTATATTATGGAGAATAGCAGACAATGTGTATATTATAGAGAAGAGCAGTCCCTCTGTATATTATAGAGAATAGCAGTCCCTGTGTATAATATAGAGAATAGCAGCCCCTGTGTGTATTATACAGAGTAGCAGACCCTGTGTATATCATAGAGAATAGCAGCCCCTGTGTATATTATAAGGAATAGCAGCCCCTGTGTATATTATAAAGAATAGCAGCACCTGTGTATATTATAAAGAATAGCAGTGCCTGTGTATATTACAGAGAATAGCAGCCCCTGATTAAATTATAGAGAATAGCAGTCCCTGTGTATATTATAGAGAAGAGCATCCGCTGTGTATATTATAGAGAATCGCTGCCCCAGTGTGTATTGTAGAGAATAGCAAGCCCTGTATATATTATGCAGTGAAGCAGTCCCTGTGTATATTATAAAGAATAGCAGTCACTGTGTATATTATAAAGAATAGCAGTCCCTGTGTATATTATAGAGAATAGTAGTCCCTGTGTATATTAGAGAGAATGGCAGCCCCTGTGAATAATATAGAGAATAGTAGCTCCTGTGAATATTTTAGAAAATAGTAGCTCCTGTGTATATTGTAGAGAATAGCAGTCCGTGTGTATGTTATAGAGAATAACAGTCCTAGTGTATATTAAAGAGAATAGCAGTACCCGTGTATATAATAGAGAATAAGAGTCCATGTGTATATTATAGAGAATAGCAGCCCATGTGTATATTATAGAGAATAGCAGACCCTGAGTAAATTATAGAGAATAGCAGCCCCTGTGTATATTACAGAGAATAGCAGCCCCTGTGAATAATATAGAGAATTGCAGCCACTGTGAATATTATAGAGAATTGCAGCCCTTGTGAATATTATAGAGAATAGTAGCACATGTGTATATTATAGAGAATAGCAGTCCATCTGTATGTTATAAAGAATAACGATCCATGTGTATATGATAGAGAATAGCAGTCCCTGTGTATATTATAGAGAATAGCAGCCCCTGTGTATATTAGAGAGAATAGCAGACCCTGTGTATATTATAGAGAATAGCAGTCACTCTGTATATTCTAGAGAATAGCAGTCCCTGTGTGTAATATAGAGAATAGCAGTCCCTGTGTATATTATAAAGAATAGCAGCCCCTGTGTATATTATAAAGAATAGCAGCCCCTGTGTATATTATAAAGAATAGCAGCACCTGTGTATATTATAAAAATAGCAGTCCCTGTGTATATTATAAAGAATAGCAGCCCCTGTGTATATTATAAAGAATAGCAGCCCCTGTGTATATTATAAAGAATAGCAGCACCTGTGTATATTATAAAGAATAGCAGTCCCTGTGTATATTAGAGAGAATAGTAGTCCCTGTGTATATTATAAAGAATAGCAGTCCTTGTGTATATTATAGAGAATAGCAGTCCCTGTGTATATTATAAAGAATAGCACCCTCTGTGTATATTGTAGAGAATAGCAGCCCCTGTATATATTATACAGAAATGCAGTCCCTGTGTATATTATAAAGAATAGCAGCCCCTGTGTATATTATAAAGAATAGCAGTCCCTGTGTATATTATAGAGAATAGCAGCCCCTGTGTATATTATAGAGAATAGCAGCCCCTGTGTATATCATGAAGAACAGCAGTCCCTGTGTATATTATAGAGAATAGCAGTCCCTGTGTATGTTATAGAGAATAACAGTCCATGTGTATATTATAGAGAATAGCAGTCCCTCTGTATATTATAGAGAATAGCAGTCCCTGTGTATAAGATAGAGAATAGCAGCCCCTGTGTGTAATATAGAGAAAAGCATGCCGCTGTCTATATTATAGAGAATAGAAGCCCCAGTGTACATTAAAGAGAATAGTAGCCCCTGTGTATATTATAGAGAATAGCAGTGCCAGTGTATATTATAGAGAATAGCAGCCCCTGTGTATATTATAGGGAATAGCAGCCCTTGTGAATATTATAGAGAAGAGTAGCAAATGTGTATATTATAGAGAATAGCAGTCCGTGCGTATGTTATAGAGAATAAAAGTCCATGTGTATATTATGGAGAATAGAAGTACCTGTGTATATTATAGAGAATAACAGTCCAAGTGTATATTATAAAGAATAGCAGCCCATGTGTATATTATAGAGAATATCAGTCCCTGTGTATATTATGGAGATTAGCAGCCCATGTGTATATTATAGAGAATAGCAGACCCTGTGTAAATTATAGAGAATAACATTCCCTGGGTATATTATAGAGAATAGCAGCCCCTGTGTATAATATAGAGAATAGCAGCCACTGTGAATATTTTAGAGAATCGCAGACCCTGTGTAAATTATAGAGAATAACAGCCCCTGTGTATATTATAGAGAATAGCAGTACCTGTGTATATAATAGAGAATAGCAGCCCATGTGTATATTATAGAGAATAGCAGACCCTGTGTAAATTATAGCGAATAACAGCCCCTGGGTATATGAAAGAGAAAAGCAACCCCTGTGTATATTATAGAGAATAGCAGCCCCTGTGTAAAATATAGAGAATAGCAGCCAATGTGAATGTTATAGAGAATAGCAGCCCTTGTGAATATTATAGAGAATAGTAGCACATGTGTATATTATAGAGAATAGCAGTCCGTCTGTATGTTTTGGAGAAAAACGGTTCATGTGTATATTATAGAGATTAGCAGTCCCTGTGTATATTATAGAGAATAGCAGCCCCTGTGTATATTATAGAGAATAGCAGCCCCTGTGTATATTAGAGAGAATAGCAGACAATGTCTATATTATAGAGAATAGCAGTCCGTCTGTATGTTATAAAGAATAAAGGTCCATGTGTATATTATAGAGAATAGCAGTCCCTGTGTATATTATAGAGAATAGCAGCCCCTGTGTACATTAGAGAGAATAGCAGACAATGTGTATATTATAGAGAATAGCAGTCACTCTGTATATTCTAGAGAATAGCAGTCCCTGTGTATAATATAGAGAATAGCAGTCCCTGTGTATATTATAAAGAATAGCAGCCCCTGTGTATATTATAAAGAATAGCAGCCCCTGTGTATATTATAAAGAATAGCAGCCCATGTGTATATTATAGAGAATATCAGTCCCTGTGTATATTATGGAGATTAGCAGCCCATGTGTATATTATAGAGAATAGCAGACCCTGTGTAAATTATAGAGAATAACATTCCCTGGGTATATTATAGAGAATAGCAGCCCCTGTGTATAATATAGAGAATAGCAGCCACTGTGAATATTTTAGAGAATCGCAGACCCTGTGTAAATTATAGAGAATAACAGCCCCTGTGTATATTATAGAGAATAGCAGTACCTGTGTATATAATAGAGAATAGCAGCCCATGTGTATATTATAGAGAATAGCAGACCCTGTGTAAATTATAGCGAATAACAGCCCCTGGGTATATGAAAGAGAAAAGCAACCCCTGTGTATATTATAGAGAATAGCAGCCCCTGTGTAAAATATAGAGAATAGCAGCCAATGTGAATGTTATAGAGAATAGCAGCCCTTGTGAATATTATAGAGAATAGTAGCACATGTGTATATTATAGAGAATAGCAGTCCGTCTGTATGTTTTGGAGAAAAACGGTTCATGTGTATATTATAGAGATTAGCAGTCCCTGTGTATATTATAGAGAATAGCAGCCCCTGTGTATATTATAGAGAATAGCAGCCCCTGTGTATATTAGAGAGAATAGCAGACAATGTCTATATTATAGAGAATAGCAGTCCGTCTGTATGTTATAAAGAATAAAGGTCCATGTGTATATTATAGAGAATAGCAGTCCCTGTGTATATTATAGAGAATAGCAGCCCCTGTGTACATTAGAGAGAATAGCAGACAATGTGTATATTATAGAGAATAGCAGTCACTCTGTATATTCTAGAGAATAGCAGTCCCTGTGTATAATATAGAGAATAGCAGTCCCTGTGTATATTATAAAGAATAGCAGCCCCTGTGTATATTATAAAGAATAGCAGCAACTGTGTATATTATAAAGAATAGCAGTCCCTGTGTATATTATAAAGAATAGCAGCCCCTGTGTATATTATAAAGAATAGCAGCACCTGTGTATATTATAAAGAATAGCAGTCCCTGTGTATATTATAAAGAATAGCAGCCACTGTGTATATTATAAAGAATAGCAGCACCTGTGTATATTATAAAGAATAGCAGTCCCTGTGTATATTATACAGAATAGCAGCCCCTGTGTATATTATAGAGAATAGTAGTCCCTGTGGATATTATAAAGAATAGCAGTCCTTGTGTATATTATATAGAATAGCAGTCCCTGTGTATATTATAGAGAATAGCAGCACCTGTGAATATTATAGAGAATACCGCCCCTGTGTGTATTATGAAGATTAGCAGCCACTGTGTATATTTTATAGAATTGCCGTTCCTGTGAATATCATAGTTATTCACAGCCCCTGTTTATATTATAGAGAATAGCAGCCCCTGTGTATATTATAGAGAATAGCAGCCCCTTTGTAAATTATACAGAATAGCTGCCCTTTGAATATTATATAGAATTGCAATCCCTGTGTATATTATAGAGAATAGCAGCCCCTGTGTATATTATAGAGAACAGCAGTCCCAGTGTATATTATAGAGAATAGCAGCCCCTGTGTATATTATAGAGAATAGCAGCCCCTGTGTATATTATAAAGATTAGTAGTCCCTGTGTATATTATAGAGAATAGCACCCCCTGTGAATATTATTGAGAATCGCAGCCCCAGTGTATATTGCAGAGAATAGTAGCCACCTGTATATATTATACAGAAAAGCAGTCCCTGTGTATATTATAAAGAATAGCTGCCCCTGTGTATATTATAAAGAATAGCAGTCCCTGTGTATATTATAGAGAATAGCAGTCCCTGTGTATGTTATAGAGAATAACAGTCCATGTGTATATAATAGAGAATAGCAGTCCCTCTGTATATTATAGAGAATAGCAGTCCCTGTGTATAAGATAGAGAATAGCAGCCCCTGTGTGTAATATAGAGAAAAGCATGCCGCTGTCTATATTATAGAGAATAGAAGCCCCAGTGTACATTAAAGAGAATAGTAGCCCCTGTGTATATTATAGAGAATAGCAGTCCCAGTGTATATTATAGAGAATAGCAGCCCCTGTGTATATTATAGGGAATAGCAGCCCTTGTGAATATTATAGAGAAGAGTAGCAAATGTGTATATTATAGAGAATAGCAGTCCGTGCGTATGTTATAGAGAATAAAAGTCCATGTGTATATTATGGAGAATAGAAGTACCTGTGTATATTATAGAGAATAACATTCCAAGTGTATATTATAAAGAATAGCAGCCCCTGTGTATAATATAGAGAATAGCAGCCACTGTGTATATTATAGAGAATCGCAGACCCTGTGTAAATTATAGAGAATAACAGCCCCTGTGTATATTATAGAGAATAGCAGTACCTGTGTATATAATAGAGAATAGCAGCCCATGTGTATATTATAGAGAATAGCAGACCCTGTGTAAATTATAGCGAATAACAGCCCCTGGGTATATGAAAGAGAAAAGCAACCCCTGTGTATATTAGAGAGAATAGCAGCCCCTGTGTAAAATATAGAGAATAGCAGCCACTGTGAATATTATAGAGAATAGCAGCCCTTGTGAATATTATAGAGAATAGTAGCACATGTGTATATTATAGAGAATAGCAGTGCGTCTGTATGTTTTGGAGAAAAACGGTTCATGTGTATATTATAGAGATTAGCAGTCCCTGTGTATATTATAGAGAATAGCAGCCCCTGTGTATATTATAGAGAATAGCAGCCCTTGTGTATATTAGAGAGAATAGCAGACAATGTCTATATTATAGAGAATAGCAGTCCGTCTGTATGTTATAAAGAATAAAGGTCCATGTGTATATTATAGAGAATAGCAGTCCCTGTGTATATTATAGAGAATAGCAGCCCCTGTGTATATTAGAGAGAATAGCAGACAATGTGTATATTATAGAGAATAGCAGTCATTCTGTATATTCTAGAGAATAGCAGTCCCTGTGTATAATATAGAGAATAGCAGTCCCTGTGTATATTATAAAGAATAGCAGCCCCTGTGTATATTATAAAGAATAGCAGCCCCTGTGTATATTATAAAGAATAGCAGCAACTGTGTATATTATAAAGAATAGCAGTCCCTGTGTATATTATAAAGAATAGCAGCCCCTGTGTATATTATAAAGAATAGCAGCACCTGTGTATATTATGAAGAATAGCAGTCCCTGTGTATATTATAAAGAATAGCAGCCACTGTGTATATTGCAGAGAATAGCAGCCCCTGTATATATTATACAGAAAAGCAGTCCCTGTGTATATTATAAAGAATAGCTGCCCCTGTGTATATTATAAAGAATAGCAGTCCCTGTGTATATTATAGAGAATAGTAGTCTCTGTGTATATTATAGAGAATAGCAGTCCCTGTGTATATTATAAAGAATAGCAGCCACTGTGTATATTAAAAAGAATAGCAGCACCTGTGTATATTATAAAGAATAGCAGTCCCTGTGTATATTATACAGAATAGCAGCCCCTGTGTATATTATAAAGAATAGCAGTCCTTGTGTATATTATATAGAATAGCAGTCCCTGTGTATATTATAGAGAATAGCAGCACCTGTGAATATTATAGAGAATAGCAGCCCCTGTGTATATTATGAAGAATAGCAGTCCCTGTTTATATTATAGAGAATAGCCGCCCCTGTGTGTATTATGAAGATTAGCAGCCACTGTGTATATTTTATAGAATTGCCGTTCCTGTGAATATCATAGTTATTCACAGCCCCTGTTTATATTATAGAGAATAGCAGCCCCTGTGTATATTATAGAGAATAGCAGCCCCTTTGTAAATTATAGAGAATAGCTGCCCTTTGAATATTATAGAGAATAGCAATCCCTGTGTATATTATAGAGAATAGCAGCCCCTGTGTATATTATAGAGAACAGCAGTCCCAGTGTATATTATAGAGAATAGCAGCCCCTGTGTATATTATAGAGAATAGCAGCCCCTGTGTATATTATAAAGAATAGTAGTCCCTGTGTATATTATAGAGAAAAGCACCCCCTGTGTATATTATTGAGAATCGCAGCCCCAGTGTATATTGCAGAGAATAGCAGCCCCTGTATATATTATACAGAAAAGCAGTCCCTGTGTATATTATAAAGAATAGCTGCCCCTGTGTATATTATAAAGAATAGCAGTTCCTGTGTATATTTTAGAGAATAGTAGTCTCTGTGTATATTATAGAGAATAGCAGTCCCTGTGTATATTATAGAGAATAGCAGCCCCTTTGTAAATTATAGAGAATAGCTGCCCTTTGAATATTATAGAGAATAGCAATCCCTGTGTATATTATAGAGAATAGCAGCCCCTGTGTATATTATAGAGAACAGCAGTCCCAGTGTATATTATAGAGAATAGCAGCCCCTGTGTATATTATAGAGAATAGCAGCCCCTGTGTATATTATAAAGAATAGTAGTCCCTGTGTATATTATAGAGAATAGCACCCCCTGTGTATATTATTGAGAATCGCAGCCCCAGTGTATATTGCAGAGAATAGCAGCCCCTGTATATATTATACAGAAAAGCAGTCCCTGTGTATATTATAAAGAATAGCTGCCCCTGTGTATATTATAAAGAATAGCAGTTCCTGTGTATATTTTAGAGAATAGTAGTCTCTGTGTATATTATAGAGAATAGCAGTCCCTGTGTATATTATAGAGAATAGCAGCCCCTTTGTAAATTATAGAGAATAGCTGCCCTTTGAATATTATAGAGAATAGCAATCCCTGTGTATATTATAGAGAATAGCAGCCACTGTGTATATTATAGAGAACAGCAGTCCCAGTGTATATTATAGAGAATAGCAGCCCCTGTGTATATTAAAGAGAATAGCAGCCCTTGTGAATATTATAGAGAATAGTAGCACATGTGTATATTGTAGAGAATAGCAGTCCGTCTGAATGTTATAGAGAATAACAGTCCTTGTGTATATTATGGAGAATAGCAGACAATGTGTATATTATAGATAAGAGCATCCGCTGTGTATATTATAGAGAATCGCAGCCCCAGTGTGTATTGTAGAGAATAGCAGCCCCTGTATATATTATGCAGAGAAGCAGTCCCTATGTATATTATAAAGAATAGCAGTCACTGTGTATATTATAAAGAATAGCAGCCCCTGTGTATATTATAAAGAATAGCAGCACCTGTGTATATTATAAAGAATAGTTGTCCTTGTGTATATTATAGAGAATAGTAGTCCCTGTGTATATTATAAAGAATAGCAGTCCTTGTGTATATTATAGAGAATAGCAGTCACTGTGTATATTATAAGGAATAGCAGCCCCTGTGTATATTATAAAGAATAGCAGCCCCTGTGTATATTATAAAGAATAGCAGTCCCTGTGTATATTATAAAGAATAGCAGCCCCTGTGTATATTATATAGAATAGCAGCATCTGCGTATATTAAAAGAATAGCAGTCCCTTTGTATATTATAAAGAATAGCAGCCCCTGTGTATATTATTATGAATAGCAGCACCTGTGTATATTATAGTGAATAGCAGCCCCTGTGAATATTATAGAGAAAAGCAGTCACTAAGTATTTTATAGAGAATAGCAGTCCCTGTGTATATTATAAAGAATAGCAGCCCCTGTGTATATTATAGAGAATAGCAGCCCCTGTGTATAATATAGAGAATTGCAGCCATTGTGAATATTATAGAGAACAGCCGCCCTTGTGAATATTATAGAGAATAGTAGCACATGTGTATATTGTAGAGAATAGCAGTCCGTCTGTATGTTATAAAGAATAACGGTCCATGTGTATATTATAGAGAATAGCAGTCCCTGTGTATATTATAGAGAATAGCAGCCCCTGTGTATATTAGAGAGAATAGCAGACACTGTGTATATTATAGAGAATAGCAGTCACTCTGTATATTCTAGAGAATAGCAGTCCCTGTGTATAATATAGAGAATAACAGTCCCTGTGTATATTAAAAAGAATAGCAGTCCCTGTGTATATTATAGAGAATAGTAGTCTCTGTGTATATTATAGAGAATAGCAGCCCCTGTGTATATTATACAGAATAGCAGTCCCTGTGTATATTATAGAGAATAGCAGCTCCTTTGTAAATTATAGAGAATAGCTGCCCTTTGAATATTATAGAGAATAGCAATCCCTGTGAATATTATAGAGAATCGCAGACCCTGTGTAAATTATAGAGAATAGCAGCCAATGTGTATATTATAGAGAATAGCAGTCCCTGTGTATATAATAGAGAATAGCAGTCCATGTGTATATTATAGAGAATAGCAGACCCTGTGTAAATTATAGCGAATAACAGCCCCTGGGTATATGAAAGAGAATAGCAGCCCCTGTGTATATTATAGAGAATAGCAGCCCTTGTGTAAAATATAGAGAATAGCAGCCACTGTGAATATTATAGAGAATAGCAGCCCTTGTGAATATTATAGAGAAAAGCAGCCCCTCTGTACATAATAGAGAATAGCAGCCCTTGTGAATATTATAGAGAATAGCAGACACTGTGTATATTATAGAGAAAAGAAGCCCCTGTGTCTATTATAGAGAGTAGCAGCCCCTGTGTGTATGATAGAGAATAGCAGCCAATGTGTATATTATACAGAATAGAAGCCCCTGTGTAAATTTTGTAGAATAGCAGCCCCTGTGTATATTATAGAGAATAGCAGTCCCTGTGTATAATATAGAGAATAGCAGTCCCTGTGTATATTAAAAAGAATAGCAGTCCCTGTGTATATTATAGAGAATAGTAGTCTCTGTGTATATTATAGAGAATAGCAGCCCCTGTGTACATTATACAGAATAGCAGTCCCTGTGTATATTATAGAGAATAGCAGCCCCTTTGTAAATTATAGAGAATAGCTGCCCTTTGAATATTATAGAGAATAGCAATCCCTGTGTATATTATAGAGAATAGCAGCCCCTGTGTATATTATAGAGAACAGCAGTCCTAATGTATATTATAGAGAATAGCAGCCCCTGTGTATATTATAGAGAATAGCAGCCCCTGTGTATAATATAGAGAATAGCAGCTACTGTGAATATTATAGAGAATCGCAGACCCTGTGTAAATTATAGAGAATAACAGCCATTGTGTATATTATAGAGAATAGCAGTCCCTGTGTATATAATAGAGAATAGCAGCCCATGTGTATATTATAGAGAATAGCAGACCCTGTGTAAATAATAGCGAATAACAGCCCCTGGGTATATGAAAGAGAATAGCAGCCCCTGTGTATATTATAGAGAATAGCAGCCCTTGTGTAAAATATAGAGAATAGCAGCCACTGTGAATATTATAGAGAATAGCAGCCCTTGTGAATATTATAGAGAAAAGCAGCCCCTCTGTACATAATAGAGAATAGCAGCCCTTGTGAATATTATAGAGAATAGCAGACACTGTGTATATTATAGAGAAAAGAAGCCCCTGTGTCTATTATAGAGAGTAGCAGCCCCTGTGTGTATGATAGAGAATAGCAGCCAATGTGTATATTATACAGAATAGAAGCCCCTGTGTAAATTTTGTAGAATAGCAGCCCCTGTGTATATTATAGAGAATAGCAGTCCCTGTGTATATTATAAAGAATAGCAGCCCCTGTGTATATTACAGAGAATAGCAGCCCATGTGTATATTATAGAGAATAGCAGACCCTGAGTAAATTATAGAGAATAGCAGCCCCTGTGTATATTATAGAGAATAGCAGCCCCTGTGTATAATATAGAGAATTGCAGCCACTGTGAATATTATAGAGAATAGCAGCCCTTGTGAATATTATAGAGAATAGTAGCACATGTGTATATTATAGAGAATAGCAGTCCATCTGTATGTTATAAAGAATAACGGTCCATGTGTATATTATAGAGAATAGCAGCCCCTGTGTATATTAGAGAGAATAGCAGACACTGTGTATATTATAGAGAATAGCAGTCACTCTGTATATTCTAGAGAACAGCATTCCCTGTGTATAATATGGAGAATAGCAGTCCATGTGAACATTATAAAGAATAGCAGCCCATGTGTATATTATAGAGAATAGCAGTCCCTCTGTATATTATAAAGAATAGCAGCCCCTGTGTATATTATAAAGAATAGCAGCCCCTGTGTATATTATAAAGAATAGCAGCACCTGTGTATATTATAAAGAATAGCAGTCCCTGTGTATATTATAAAGAATAGCAGCCCCTGTGTATATTATAAAGAATAGCAGCACCTGTGTATATTATAAAGAATAGCAGTCCCTGTGTATATTATAAAGAATAGCAGCCCCTGTGTATATTAAAAAGAATAGCAGCACCTGTGTATATTATAAAGAATAACAGTCCCTGTGTATATTATAGAGAATAGCAGCCCCTGTGTATATTCTAGAGAATAGTAGTCCCTGCGTATATTATAGAGAATAGCAGTCCCTTTGTGTATTATACAGAATAGCAGCCCCTTTGTATTTTATAGATAATAGCAGCCCTTGTGAATATTATAGAGAATAGTAGCTCATGTGTATATTTTAGAGAATAGCAGTCCGTCTGTATGTTATAGAGAATAACAGTCCATGTGCATATTATAGAGAATAGCAGACACTGTGTATATTATAGAGAATAGCAGTCCCTCTGTATATTATAGAGAATAGCAGTCCCTGTGTATAATATAGAGAATAGCATGCCACTGTCTATATTATAGAGAATAGAAGCCCCAGTGTACATTACAGAGAATAGTAGCCTCTTTGTATATTATAGAGAATAGCAGCACCTGTGTATATTATAGAGAATAGCAGCACCTGTGTATATTATAGAGAATAGCAGGCCCTGTGTATATTATAGATTATAGCAGCTCCTGTGTATGTTATAGAGAATAGCAGTACCTGTGTATATTATAGCTCATAGCAGTCGATGTGTCTATTATTGAGATTAGCAGACCCTGTGCATATTATAAAGAATAGCAGCCCCTGAGTATATTATGAAGAATAGCAGCACCTGTGAATATTATAGAGAATAGCAGCCCCTGTGTATATTATGAAGAATAGCAGTCCCTGTGTTTATTATAGAGAATAGCAGTCCCTGTGTCTATTATAGAGAATAGCAGACGCTGAGAATATTACAGAGAATAGCAGCCCCTGTGTATATTATAGAGAATAGCAGCCCCTGTTTATATTATAGAGAATAGCAGCCCCAGTGTATATTATAGAGACTAGCAGACACTGTGTATTTTATTGATATTAGCAGCCCCTGTGTATATTATAGATAATAGCAGCCCGTGTATATTATAGAGGATAGCAGTCTGTTTGTATGTTCTAGGGAATAGCAGACCCTGTGTATATTATAGAGACTAGCAGTCCCTTTGTATATTACCGCAAAGAGCTGTCCCTGTGTATATTTTAGAGAATAGCAGCCCCTGTGTATATTACATAGAGAAGCAGCCCCTTTGTATAATATAGAGAATAGCAGCCCCTGTGTATATTAAAGAGAATAGCATCCCCTGTGTATATTGTAGAGAATGGCAGACCCTGTGTATATTATAGAAAATAGCAGTCCCTGTGTTTATTATAGAGAATAGCAGTCCCTGTGTCTATTATAGAGAATAGCAGACGCTGAGAATATTATAGAGAATAGCAGTCCCTGTGTAGATTATCGAGAATAGCAGCACTTCTGTAAATTATAGAGAATAGCAGCCCCTGTGTATATTATAGAGAATAACAAACCCTGTGTCTATTATAGAGAATAGCAGACCCTGTGTATATTATGAAAAATAGCAGTCCCTGTGAATAATATGGGGAATCGCAGCCCATGCGAATATTATAGTGAATAGCAGCCCCTGTGTATATTATGGATATTAGCAGCCCTTGTGAATATTAAAGAAAATTGCAGCCCCTGTGTATAGTATAGAGAATAGCAGCCCCTGTGTGTATTATAGAGAATAGCAGACCCTGTATATATTATGAAGTTTAGCAGCCCCTGTGTATATTATAGATAATAGCAGCCCCTGTGTATATTATAGATAATAGCAGCTCCTGTGTATATTATAGAGAACAGCAGTACCTGTGTATATTATAGCTCATAGCAGTCGATCAGTCTATTATTGAGATTAGCAGACCCTGTGTATATTATAAAGAATAGCAGCCCCTGAGTATATTATGAAGAATAGCAGCACCTGTGAATATTATAGAGAATAGCAGCCCCTGTGTATATTATGAAGAATAGCAGTCCCTGTTTATATTATAGAGAATAGCCGCCCCTGTGTGTATTATGAAGATTAGCAGCCACTGTGTATATTTTAAAGAATTGCCGTCCCTGTGAATATCATAGTGATTCACAGCCCCTGTTTATATTATAGAGAATAGCAGCCCCTGTGTATATTATAGAGAATAGCAGCCCCTGTGTGTATTATAGAGAATAGCAGACCCTGTATATATTATGAAGTTTAGCAGCCCCTGTGTATATTATAGATAATAGCAGCTCCTGTGTATATTATAGAGAACAGCAGTACCTGTGTATATTATAGCTCATAGCAGTCGATCAGTCTATTATTGAGATTAGCAGACCCTGTGTATATTATAAAGAATAGCAGCCCCTGAGTATATTATGAAGAATAGCAGCACCTGTGAATATTATAGAGAATAGCAGCCCCTGTGTATATTATGAAGAATAGCAGTCCCTGTTTATATTATAGAGAATAGCCGCCCCTGTGTGTATTATGAAGATTAGCAGCCACTGTGTATATTATAAAGAATTGCCGTCCCTGTGAATATCATAGTGATTCACAGCCCCTGTTAAAATTATAGAGAATAGCAGCCCCTGTGTATATTATAGAGAATAGCAGCCCCTGTGTATATTATAGAGAATAGCAGCCCCAGTGTATATTATAGAGACTAGCAGACACTGTGTATATTATAGAGAATAGTAGTCCCTGTGTATATTATAGAGAATAGCATGCCCTGTGTATATTATAGAGAATCGCAGCCCCAGTGTATATTGTAGAGAATAGCAGCCCCTGTGTATATTATAGAGAATAGTAGTTCCTGTGTATATTATAGAGAATAGCAGCCTCTTGTATATTATAGAGAATAGCAGCATCTTGTATATTATACAGAATAGCAGTCCTTGTGTAAATGATAGAGAATAACAGTCCATGTGTATATTATAGAGAATAGCAGTCCATGTGTATATTATAGAGAATAGCAGTTCATGTGTAAATTATAGAGAAAAGCAGTCCCTGTGTATATTGTAGAGAATAGCAGCCAATGTCTATATTATAGAGAATAATAGAACCTGTGTAAATTATAGAGAATAGCAGTCCGTCTGTATGTTATAGAGAATAAGCGTTCATGTGTATATTATAGAGAATAGCAGTCCCTGTGTATATAATAGAGAATAGCAGCCCCTGTGTATATTACAGAGAATAGCAGTCCCTTTGTATATTATAGAGAATAGCAGCCCCTTTGTATATTATAGAGAATAGCAGCCCGTGTGAATATTATAGAGAATAGTAGCTCATGTGTATATTTTAGAGAATAGCAGTCCGTCTGTATGTTATAGAGAATAACAGTCCATGTGTATATTATAGAGAATAGCAGTCCCTGTGTATATTATAGAGAATAGCAGACACTGTGTATATTATAGAGAATAGCAGTCCCTCTGTATATTATAGAGAATAGCAGTCCCTGTGTATATTATAGAGAATAGCAGCCTCGGTGTATATTATAAAGAATAGCAGCACCTGTGTATATTATAAAGAATAGCAGTCCCTGTGTATATTATAGAGAATAGCAGCCCCTGTGTATATTATAGAGAATAGTAGTCCCTGTGTATATTATAAAGAATAGCAGTCCTTGTGTATATTATAGAGAATAGTAGTCCCTGTGTATATTATAGAGAATAGCATCCCCTGTGGATATTATAGAGAATAGCAGCCCCTGTGTATATTATAAAGAATAGTAGTCCCTGTGTATATTATAGAGAAAAGCACCCCCTGTGTATATTATTGAGAATCGCAGCCCCAGTGTATATTGCAGAGAATAGCAGCCCCTGTATATATTATACAGAAAAGCAGTCCCTGTGTATATTATAAAGAATAGCTGCCCCTGTGTATATTATAAAGAATAGCAGTCCTTGTGTATATTATAGAGAATACTGGTCCCTGTGTATATTATAGAGAATAGCATCCCCTGTGTATATTATAGATTATAGCAGCCCCTGTGTATATTATAAAGGAATAGTAGTACCTTTGTATATTATAGAGAATAGCATCCCCTGTGTATATTATTGAGAATCGCAGCCCCAGTGTATATTGCAGAAAATAGCAGCACGTGTATATATTATACAGAAAAACAGTCCCTGTGTATGTTATAAAGAATCGCTGCCCCTGTGTATGTTATAAAGAATAGCAGTCCCTGTGTATATTATAGAGAATAGTAGTCTCTGTGTAAATTATAGAGAATAGCAGCCCCTGTGTATATTATAGAGAATAGCAGTCCCTGTGTATATTATAGAGAATAGCAGCCCCTTTGTAAATTATAGAGAATAGCTGCCCTTTGAATATTATAGAGAATAGCAATCCCTGTGTATATTATAGAGAACAGCAGTCCCAGTGTATATTATAGAGAATAGCAGCCCCTGTGTATATTATAGAGAATAGCAGCCCTTGTGAATATTATAGAGAATAGTAGCACATGTGTATATTATAGAGAATAGCAGTCCGTCTGTATGTTATAGAGAATAACAGTCCTTGTGTATATTATGGAGAATAGCAGACAATGTGTATATTATAGAGAAGAGCAGTCCCTCTGTATATTATAGAGAATAGCAGTCCCTGTGTATAATATAGAGAATAGCAGCCCCTGTGTGTATTATAAGGAATAGCAGCCCCTGTGTATATTATAAAGAATAGCAGCACCTGTGTATATTATAAAGAATAGCAGTGCCTGTGTATATTATAGAGAATAGCAGCCCCTGATTAAATTATAGAGAATAGCAGTCCCTGTGTATATTATAGAGAAGAGCATCCGCTGTGTATATTATAGAGAATCGCTGCCCCAGTGTGTATTGTAGAGAATAGCAAGCCCTGTATATATTATGCAGTGAAGCAGTCCCTGTGTATATTATAAAGAATAGCAGTCACTGTGTATATTATAAAGAATAGCAGTCCCTGTGTATATTATAGAGAATAGTCGTCCCTGTGTATATTAGAGAGAATGGCAGCCCCTGTGAATAATATAGAGAATAGTAGCTCCTGTGAATATTTTAGAAAATAGTAGCTCCTGTGTATATTGTAGAGAATAGCAGTCCGTGTGTATGTTATAGAGAATAACAGTCCTAGTGTATATTAAAGAGAATAGCAGTACCCGTGTATATAATAGAGAATAAGAGTCCATGTGTATATTATAGAGAATAGCAGACCCTGTGTATATTTTAGAGAATAGCAGCCCATGTGTATATTATAGAGAATAGCAGACCCTGAGTAAATTATAGAGAATAGCAGCCCCTGTGTATATTACAGAGAATAGCAGCCCCTGTGAATAATATAGAGAATTGCAGCCACTGTGAATATTATAGAGAATTGCAGCCCTTGTGAATATTATAGAGAATAGTAGCACATGTGTATATTATAGAGAATAGCAGTCCGTCTGTATGTTATAAAGAATAACGATCCATGTGTATATTATAGAGAATAGCAGTCCCTGTGTATATTATAGAGAATAGCAGCCCCTGTGTATATTAGAGAGAATAGCAGACCCTGTGTATATTATAGAGAATAGCAGTCACTCTGTATATTCTAGAGAATAGCAGTCCCTGTGTGTAATATAGAGAATAGCAGTCCCTGTGTATATTATAAAGAATAGCAGCCCCTGTGTATATTATAAAGAATAGCAGCCCCTGTGTATATTATAAAGAATAGCAGCACCTGTGTATATTATAAAGAATAGCAGTCCCTGTGTATATTATAAAGAATAGCAGCCCATGTGTATATTATAAAGAATAGGAGCACCTGTGTATATTATAAAGAATAGCAGTCCCTGTGTATATTATAAAGAATAGCAGCCCCTGTGTATATTATAAAGAATAGCAGCACCTGTGTATATTATAAAGAATAGCAGTCCCTGTGTATATTAGAGAGAATAGTAGTCCCTGTGTATATTATAAAGAATAGCAGTCCTTGTGTATATTATAGAGAATAGCAGTCCCTGTGTATATTATAAAGAATAGCACCCCCTGTGTATATTGTAGAGAATAGCAGCCCCTGTATATATTATAGAGAATAGCAGTCCCTGTGTATATTATAAGAATAGCAGCCCCTGTGTATATTATACAGAATAGCAGTCCCTGTGTATATTATAGAGAATAGCAGCCCCTGTGTATATTATAGAGAATAGCAGCCCCCTGTGTATTCATGAAGAACAGCAGTCCCTGTGTATATTATAGAGAATAGCAGTCCCTGTGTATGTTATAGAGAATAACAGTCCATGTGTATAATATAGAGAATAGCAGTCCCTCTCTATATTATAGAGAATAGCAGTCCCTGTGTATAAGATAGAGAATAGCAGCCCCTGTGTGTAATATAGAGAAAAGCATGCCGCTGTCTATATTATAGAGAATAGAAGCCCCAGTGTAACATTAAAGAGAATAGCAGCCCCTGTGTATATTATAGACAATAGCAGTCCCTGTTTATATTATAGAGAATAGCAATCCCTGTGTATATTATAGAGAATAGCAGTCACTATGTATATTATAGAGAATAGCAACACTGTGTATATTATAGAGAATAGCAGTCCCTGTGTATATTATAGAGAATAGCAGTCCATGTGTCTATTATAGAGAAAAGCAAGTACCTGTGTATATTATAGAGAATAGCAGTCCCCTGTGTATATTAGAGAATAGCAGCCCATGTGTTATATTATAGAGAATAGCAGTCCCTGTGTATATTATAGGAGAATAGCAGCCCCTGTGTATATTATAGAGAATAGCACCCCCATGTGTATATTATAGAGAATCGCAGCCCCTGTGTATATTATAGAGAATCGCAGCCCCTGTGTATAGTATAGAGAATAGCAGCCCCTGTGTATATTATAGAGAATAGCAGACCCTGTGTATATTATAGAGAATAGCAGCCCCTGTGTATATTATAGAGAATAGCAGTCCCTGTGTATATTATAGAGAATAGCCGCTCCTCTGTATATTATAGAGAATAGCAGTCCTGTGTAATTATAGAGAATTGCAGCCCGTGTGTATACTATAGAGAATAGCAACCCTGTGTATATTATAGAGAATAGCAGCCCCTGTGTATATTATAGAGAATAGCAGCCCTGTGTATATTATAGAGAATAGCAGCCCTGTGTATATTATAGAGAATAGCAGCCCTGTGTATATTATAGAGAATAGCAGTCCGTCTTGTATATTATAGAGAATAGCAGTTCATGTGTATATTATAGAGAATAGCAGTCCCTGTGTATATTATAGAGAATAGCAGTCCCTGTGTGTATATTATAGAGAATAGCAGCCCCTGTGTATATTATACAGAATAGCAGACGCTGTGTATAGTATAGAGAATAGCAGTCCGTGTGTATATTATAGAGAATAGCAGTCCCTGTGTATATTATAGAGAATAGCAGTCCCTGTGTATATTATAGAGAATAGCAGCCCCTGTGTACATTATAGAGAATAGCAGACACTGTGTATATTATAGAGAATAGCAGCCCCCTGTGTATATTATAGCGAATAGCAGTCCCTGTGTATATTATAGAGAATAGCAGTCCCTGTGGATATTATAGAGAATAGCAGCCCCTGTGTATATTATAAAGAATAGCAGCCCTGTGTATATTATAGAGAATAACAGTCCCTGTGTATATTATAGAGAATAGCAGTCCCTGTGTGTAGTATAGAGAATAGCAGCCCCTGTGCATGTTGTAGAGAATAGCAGCACCTGTGTATATTATAGGGAAGAGCCATCCCTGTGTATATTATAGAGAATAGCAGCCCCTGTGTAAATTATAGAGAATAGCAATCCCTTTGTATATTATAGAGAATAGCAGTCCCTGTGTATATTATAGAGAATAGCAGTCCCTGTGTATATTATAGAGAATAGCAGCCCCTGTGTATATTATAGAGAATAGCAGCCCATGTGTATATTATAGAGAATAGTAGCCCCTGTGTATATTATAGAGAATAGCAGTCCGTCTGTATGTTATAGAGAATAACAGTCCTTGTGTATATTAGGAGAATAGCAGACAATGTGTATATTATAGAGAAGAGCAGTCCCTCTGTATATTATAGAGAATAGCAGTCCCTGTGTATAATATAGAGAATAGCAGCCCCTGTGTGTATTATACAGAGTAGCAGACCCTGTGTATATCATAGAGAATAGCAGCCCCTGTGTATATTATAAGGAATAGCAGCCCCTGTGTATATTATAAAGAATAGCAGCACCTGTGTATATTATAAGAATAGCAGTGCCTGTGTATATTACAGAGAATAGCAGCCCCTGATAAATTATAGAGAATAGCAGTCCCCTGTGTATATTATAGAGAAGAGCATCCGCTGTGTATATTATAGAGAATCGCTGCCCCAGTGTGTATTGTAGAGAATAGCAAGCCCTGTATATATTATGCAGTGAAGGCAGTCCCTGTGTATATTATAAAGAATAGCAGTCACTGTGTATATTATAAAGAATAGCAGTCCCTGTGTATATTATAGAGAATAGTAGTCCCTGTGTATATTAGAGAGAATGGCAGCCCTGTGAATAATATAGAGAATAGTAGCTCCTGTGAATATTTTAGAAAATAGTAGCTCCTGTGTATATTGTAGAGAATAGCAGTCCGTGTGTATGTTATAGAGAATAACAGTCCTAGTGTATATTAAAGAGAATAGCAGTACCCGTGTATATAATAGAGAATAAGAGTCCATGTGTATATTATAGAGAATAGCAGCCCATGTGTATATATAGAGAATAGCAGACCCTGAGTAAATTATAGAGAATAGCAGCCCCTGTGTATATTACAGAGAATAGCAGCCCCTGTGAATAATATAGAGAATTGCAGCCACTGTGAATATTATAGAGAATTGCAGCCCTTGTGAATATATAGAGAATAGTAGCACATGTGTATATTATAGAGAATAGCAGTCCATCTGTATGTTATAAAGAATAACGATCCATGTGTATATGATAGAGAATAGCAGTCCCTGTGTATATTATAGAGAATAGCAGCCCCTGTGTATATTAGAGAGAATAGCAGACCCTGTGTATATTATAGAGAATAGCAGTCACTCTGTATATTCTAGAGAATAGCAGTCCCTGTGTGTAATATAGAGAATAGCAGTCCCTGTGTATATTATAAAGAATAGCAGCCCCTGTGTATATTATAAAGAATAGCAGCCCCTGTGTATATTATAAAGAATAGCAGCACCTGTGTATATTATAAAAATAGCAGTCCCTGTGTATATTATAAAGAATAGCAGCCCCTGTGTATATTATAAAGAATAGCAGCCCCTGTGTATATTATAAAGAATAGCAGCACCTGTGTATATTATAAAGAATAGCAGTCCCTGTGTATATTAGAGAGAATAGTAGTCCCTGTGTATATTATAAAGAATAGCAGTCCTTGTGTATATTATAGAGAATAGCAGTCCCTGTGTATATTATAAAGAATAGCACCCTCTGTGTATATTGTAGAGAATAGCAGCCCCTGTATATATTATACAGAAATGCAGTCCCTGTGTATATTATAAAGAATAGCAGCCCCTGTGTATATTATAAAGAATAGCAGTCCCTGTGTATATTATAGAGAATAGCAGCCCCTGTGTATATTATAGAGAATAGCAGCCCCTGTGTATATCATGAAGAACAGCAGTCCCTGTGTATATTATAGAGAATAGCAGTCCCTGTGTATGTTATAGAGAATAACAGTCCATGTGTATATTATAGAGAATAGCAGTCCCTCTGTATATTATAGAGAATAGCAGTCCCTGTGTATAAGATAGAGAATAGCAGCCCCTGTGTGTAATATAGAGAAAAGCATGCCGCTGTCTATATTATAGAGAATAGAAGCCCCAGTGTACATTAAAGAGAATAGTAGCCCCTGTGTATATTATAGAGAATAGCAGTCCCAGTGTATATTATAGAGAATAGCAGCCCCTGTGTATATTATAGGGAATAGCAGCCCTTGTGAATATTATAGAGAAGAGTAGCAAATGTGTATATTATAGAGAATAGCAGTCCGTGCGTATGTTATAGAGAATAAAAGTCCATGTGTATATTATGGAGAATAGAAGTACCTGTGTATATTATAGAGAATAACAGTCCAAGTGTATATTATAAAGAATAGCAGCCCATGTGTATATTATAGAGAATATCAGTCCCTGTGTATATTATGGAGATTAGCAGCCCATGTGTATATTATAGAGAATAGCAGACCCTGTGTAAATTATAGAGAATAACATTCCCTGGGTATATTATAGAGAATAGCAGCCCCTGTGTATAATATAGAGAATAGCAGCCACTGTGAATATTTTAGAGAATCGCAGACCCTGTGTAAATTATAGAGAATAACAGCCCCTGTGTATATTATAGAGAATAGCAGTACCTGTGTATATAATAGAGAATAGCAGCCCATGTGTATATTATAGAGAATAGACAGACCCTGTGTAAATTATAGCGAATAACAGCCCCAGGGTATATGAAAGAGAAAAGCACCCCTGTGTATATTATAGAGAATAGCAGCCCCTGTGTAAAATATAGAGAATAGCAGCCAATGTGAATGTTATAGAGAATAGCATGCCCTTGTGAATATTATAGAGAATAGTAGCACATGTGTTATTAATAGAGAATAGCAGTCCGTCTGTATGTTTTGGAGAAAAACGGTTCATGTGTATATTATAGAGATTAGCAGTCCCTGTGTTATATTATAGAGAATAGCAGCCCCTGTGTATATTATAGAGAAAAGCAGCCCCTGTGTATATTAGAGAGAATAGCAGACATGTCTATATTATAGAGAATAGCAGTCCGTCTGTATGTTATAAAGAATAAAGGTCCATGTGTATATTATAGAGAATAGCAGTCCCTGTGTATATTATAGAGAATAGCAGCCCCTGTGTACATTAGAGAGAATAGCAGACAATGTGTATATTATAGAGAATAGCAGTCACTCTGTATATTCTAGAGAATAGCATGTCCCTGTGGTATAATATAGAGAATAGCAGTCCCCTGTGTATATTATAAAGAATATCAGCCCCTGAGTATATTATGAAGAATAGCAGACCCTGTGTATATTATAAAGAATAGCAGCCCATGTGTATATTAATAGAGAATATCAGTCCCTGTGAATATTAAGGAGATTAGCAGCCATGTGTATATTATAGAGAATAGCAGACCCTGTGTAAATTATAGAGAATAACATTCCCTGGGTATATTATAGAGAATAGCAGCCCCTGTGTATAATATAGAGAATAGCAGCACTGTGAATATTATAGAGAATCGCGACCTGTGTAAATTATAGAGAATAACAGCCCTGTGTATATTATAGAGAATAGCAGTACCTGTGTATATAATAGAGAATAGCAGCCCATGTGTAGTATTATAGAGAATAGCAGACCCTTTGTAAATTATAGCGAATAACAGCCCCTGGGTATAGGAAAGAGAAAAGCAAGCCCCTGTGTATATTATAGAGAATAGCAGCCCCTGTGTAAAATATAGAGAATAGCAGCCAATGTGAAATGTTATAGAGAATAGCAGCCTTGTGAATATTATAGAGAATAGTAGCACAGTGTATATTATAGAGAATAGCAGTCGACCTGTATGTTTTGGAGAAAAAACGGTTCATGTGTATATTATGGAGTTTAGCATTCCCTGTGTATATTATAGAGAAAAGCAGCCCCTGTGTATATTATAGAGAATCGCAGCCCCTGTGTATATAGAGAGAATAGCAGACAATGTCTATATTATAGAGAATAGCAGTCCGTCTGTATGTTATAAAGAATAAAGGTCCATGTGTATATTATAGAGAATAGCAGTCCCTGTGTATATTATAGAGAATAGCAGCCCCTGTGTACATTAGAGAGAATAGCAGACAATGTGTATATTATAAGAGAATAGCAGTCACTCTGTAATTCTAGAGAATAGCAGTCCCTGTGTATAATATAGAGAATAGCAGTCCCTGTGTATATTATAAAGAAATAGCAGCCCCTGTGTATATTATAAAGAATAGCAGCAACTGTGTATATTATAAAGAATAGCAGTCCCTGTGTATATTATAAAGAATAGCAGCCCCTGTGTATATTATAAAGGAATAGCAGCACCTGTGTATATTATAAAGAATAGCAGTCCCTGTGTATATTATAAAGAATAGCAGCCACTGTGTATATTATAAGAATAGCAGCACCTGTGTATATTATAAAGAATAGCAGTCCCTGTGTATATTATACAGAATAGCAGCCCCTGTGTATATTATAGAGAATAGTAGTCCCTGTGGATATTATAAAGATAGCAGTCCTTGTGTATATTATAAGAATAGCAGTCCCTGTGTATATTATAGAGAATAGCAGCACCTGTGAATATTATAGAGAATACCGCCCCTGTGTGTATTATGAAGATTAGCAGCCACTGTGTATATTTTATAGAATTGCCGTCCTGTGTATATTATAGTTAATAGCAGCCCTGTGTGTATTATAGATAATAGCAGCCCTTTGTATATTATAGAGAATAGCAGCCCCTTTGTATATTATAGAGAATAGCAGTCCCTGTGTATATTATAGAGAATTGCAATCTCTGTGTATATTATTGAGCATTGCACTGACTGTGTATATTATAGAGAATAGCAGCCCCTGTGTATATTATAGAGAATAGCAGCCCTGTGTATATTATAGAGAATAGCAGCCCCTGTGTATATTATAAGAATAGCAGTCCCTGTGTATATTATAGAGAATAGCAGCCCCCTGTGAATATTATAGAGAATCGCAGCCCCTGTGTATATTGCAGAGAATAGTAGCCCCTGTATATATTATACAGAAAAGCAGTCACTGTGTATATTATAAAGAATAGCTTCCCTGTGTATATTAAAGAGAACAGCAGTTCCTGTGTATATTATAGAGAATAGCAGTCCCTGTGTATGTTATAGAGAATAGTTGCCTATGTGTATATTTCAGAGAATAGCAGTCCCTCTGTATACTATAGAGAATAGCAGTCCCTGTGTATATTATAGAGAATATCAGACCCTGTGTGTAATATAGAGAAAAGCATGCCGCTGTCTATATTATAGAGAATAGAAGCCCCCAGTGTACATTAAAGAGATAGTAGCCCCTGTGTATATTATAGAGAATAGCAGTCCCAGTGTATATTATAGAGATATGCAGCCCCTGTGTATATTATAGGGAATAGCAGCCCTTGTGAATATTATAGAGAAGAGTAGCAAATGTGTATATTATAGAGAATAGCAGTCCGTGCGTATGTTATAGAGAATAAAAGTCCATGTGTATATTATGGAGAATAGAAGTACCTGTGTAGATTATAGAGAATAACATTCCACGTGTATATTATAAAGAATAGCAGCCCCTGTGTATAATATAGAATAGCAGCCACTGTGTATATTATAGAGAATCGCAGACCCTGTGTAAATATAGAGAATAACAGCCCTGTGTATATTATAGAGAATAGCAGTACCTGTGTATATAATAGAGAATAGCAGCCCATGTGTATATTATAGAGAATAGCAGACCCTGTGTAAATTATAGCGAATAACAGCCCCAGGGTATATGAAAGAGAAAAGCAACCCCTGTGTATATTAGAGAGAATAGCAGCCCCTGTGTAAAATATAGAGAATAGCAGCCACTGTGAATATTATAGAGAATAGCAGCCCTTGTGAATATTATAGAGAATAGTAGCACATGTGTATATTATAGAGAATAGCAGTGCGTCAGTATGTTTTGGAGAAAAACGGTTCATGTGTATATTATAGAGATTAGCAGTCCCTGTGTATATTATAGAGAATAGCAGCCCCCTGTGTATATTATAGAGAATAGCAGCCCTTGTGTATTAGAGAGAATAGCAGCAATGTCTATATTATAGAGAATAGCAAGTCCGTCTGTATGTTATAAAGAATAAAGGTCCATGTGTATAATTATAGAGAATAGCAGTCCCTGTGTATATTATAGAGAATAGCAGCCCCTGTGTATATTAGAGAGAATAGCAGACAATGTGTATATTATAGAGAATAGCAGTCAACTGTATATTCTAGAGAATAGCAGTCCCTGTGTATAATATAGAGAATAGCAGTCCCTGTGTATATTATAAGAATAGCAGCCCCTGTGTATATTATAAAGAATAGCAGCCCCTGTGTATATTATAAAGAATAGCAGCAACTGTGTATATTATAAAGAATAGCAGTCCCTGTGTATATTATAAAGAATAGCAGCCCCTGTGTATATAATAAGAATAGCAGCTCCTGTGTATATTATGAGAATAGCAGTCCCTGTGTATATTATAAAGAATAGCAGCCACTGTGTATATTGCAGAGAATAGCAGCCCCTGTATTATTATACAGAAAGCAGTCCCTGTGTATATTATAAAGAATAGCTGCCCCTGTGTATATTATAAAGAATAGCAGTCCCTGTGTATATTATAGAGAATAGTAGTCTCTGTGTATATTATAGAGAATAGCAGTCCCTGTGTATATTATAAGAATAGCAGCACTGTGTATATTAAAAAGAATAGCAGCACCTGTGTATATTATAAAGAATAGCAGTCCCTGTGTATATTATACAGAATAGCAGCCCCTGTGTATATTATAAAGAATAGCAGTCCTTGTGTATATTATATAGAATAGCAGTCCCTGTGTATATTATAGAGAATAGCAGCACCTGTGAATATTATAGAGAATAGCAGCCCTGTGTATATTATGAAGAATAGCAGTCCCTGTTTATATTATAGAGAATAGCCGCCCCTGTGTGTATTATGAAGGATTAGCAGCCACTGTGTATATTTTATAGAATTGCCGTTCCTGTGAATATCATAGTTATTCCAGCCCCTGTTTATATTATAGAGAATAGCAGCCCCTGTGTATATTACAGAGAATAGCAGCCCCTTTGTAAATTATAGAGAATAGCAGCCCTTTGAATATTATAGAGAATAGCAGCCCCTTTGTATATTATAGAGAATAGCAGCCCCTGTGTTTATTATAGAGAATAGCAGCCCCTGTGTATATTATAGAGAATAGAAGCCCCTGTGTTTAATAGAGAGAATAGCAGCCCCTGTGTATATTATAAAGAATAGTAGTCCCTGTGTATATTATAGAGAAAAGCACCCCCTGTGTATATTATTGAGAATCGCAGCCCCAGTGTATATGCAGAGAATAGCAGCCCCTGTATATATTATACAGAAAAGCAGTCCCTGTGTATATTATAAAGAATAGCTGCCCCTGTGTATATTATAAAGAATAGCAGTTCCTGTGTATATTTTAGAGAATAGTAGTCTCTGTGTATATTATAGAGAATAGCAGTCCCTGTGTATATTATAGAGAATAGCAGCCCCTTTGTAAATTATAGAGAATAGCTGCCCTTTGAATATTATAGAGAATAGCAATCCCTGTGTATATTATAGAGAATAGCAGCCCCTGTGTATATTATAGAGAACAGCAGTCCCAGTGTATATTATAGAGAATAGCAGCCCCTGTGTATATTATAGAGAATAGCAGCCCCTGTGTATATTATAAAGAATAGTAGTCCCTGTGTATATTATAGAGAATAGCACCCCCTGTGTATATTATTGAGAATCGCAGCCCCAGTGTATATTGCAGAGAATTGCAGCCCTGTATATATTATACAGAAAGCAGTCCCTGTGTATATTATAAAGAATAGCTGCCCCTGTGTATATTATAAAGAATAGCAGTTCCTGTGTATATTTTTAGAGAATGTAGTCTCTGTGTATATTATAGAGAATAGCAGTCCCTGTGTATATTATAGAGAATAGCAGCCCCCTTTGTAAATTATAGAGAATAGCTGCCCTTTGAATATTATAGAGAATAGCAATCCCTGTGTATATTATAGAGATAGCAGCCACTGTGTATATTATAGAGAACAGCAGTCCCAGTGTATATTATAGAGATAGCGCCCCTGTGTAATTAAAGAGAATAGCAGCCTCCTGTGTATATTATGGATAATAGCAGCCCCTGTGTATATTAAAGAGAATAGCAGCCTCTGTGTATATTATAGAGAATAGCAGTCCCTGTGTCTATTATAGAGAATAGCAGCCCCTGTGTATATTATAGGAAAGCAGTCCCTCTGTGTCTATTAAGAGAATAGCAAGTCCCTGAGTATATTATAGAGAATAGCAGCCCTGTGTATATTATAGAGAATAGCAAGACCCTGTGGTATATTATAGATAATAGCAGCCCCTGTGAATATATAGAGAATAGCAGCTACCTGTGTATATTATAGTCATTAGCAACCCTGTGTATATCTATAGAGAATAGCAGCCCTGTGTATATTATAGAGAATAGAAGCCCCTGTGTATATTTATAGAATAGCAGCCCTGTGTCTATTAGAGAATAGCAGCCCCTGTGTATATTATAGAGAATAGCAGCCTGCTGTATATTATAGAGAATAACAATCCCTGTATATATTATAGAGAATAGCAGTCCCTGTGTATATTATAAGAATAGCAGCCCTGTGCATATTATAGATAATTGCAGCGCCTGTGTATATAGAGAATAGCAGTCCTGTGTATATTATAGAGAATAGCAGCCGCTGTCTATATTATAGAGATTGGCTGCCCCTGTGTATGTTATCGAGAATAGCAGCACTTAAGTACACAATAGAGAATAGCAGTCCCTATGTGTTTTATAGAGAATAGCAGTCCCTGTGTATATTATAGACAATCTCAGCACCTGTGTATATTATAGAGAATAGCAGCCCCTGTGTATATTATAGAGAATAGCAGCCATTGTGTATATTATAGAGAATAGCAGCCTGGTGTATATTATAGAGAATAGCAGTCACAGTGTATATTATAGAGAATAGCAGTCCCTGTGTATATTATAGAGAATAGCAGTCCCTGTCTATATTATAGAGAATAGCAGTCCCTGTGTATATTATAGAGAATAGCAGTCCCTGTGTATATTATAGAGAATAGCAGCCCTGTGTATATTATAGAGAATAGCAGTCCCTGTGTATAATATAGAGAATAGCAGCCCCTGTGTATATTATAGAGAATAACAGTCCCCTGTTATATTAAATAGAATAGCAGCCCCTTGTGATTTTAAAGAGAATAGCAGACCCTGTGTCTATTATAGAGAATAGCAGCCCCTGTGTATATTATAGAGAATAGCAGTGCCTGTGTATATTATAGAGAATCGCAGCCCCTTTGTGTATTATAGATGAGAATAGCAGCCCCTGTGTATATTATAGAGAATAGCAGACCTCCTGTGTAATATTATGAGAATAGCAGCCCTGTGTATATTATAGAGAATAAGCAGCCCTGTGTCTATATAGAGAATAGCAGCCCTGTGTATATAATAGAGAATAGCAGCCCCTGTGTATATTATAGAGAATATCAGACCCTGTGTAATTTATAGGAATAGCAGGCCCTGTGTATATTATAGAGAATAGAAGTCCCTGTGTATATAAAAGAGAATAGCAGTCCCTGTGTATATGATAGAGAATAGCAGCCCTGTTGTATATTATAGAGAATAGCAGTCCCTGTGTATATTACAGAGTAAAGCCGCCCCTCTGTAATTATAGAGAATAGCAGCCATGTGTATATTATAGAGAATAGCAGTCCCTGTGTCTATTATAGAGAATTGCAGCCCCTGTGTCTATTATGGTGAATAGCAGCCCTGTGTGTATGATAATAGAGAATAGCAGCCAATGTGTATATTATAGCAGAATAGAAGTCCCCTGTGTATAAATTAAAGAATAGCATCCCCTGTGTATATTATAGAGAATAGCAGTCCACTATGTATACTATAGAGAATAGCAAGCCCCTGTGTATATTATAGAGAATAGGCAGTCCCTGTGTATATTATAGGAGAATAGAGTCTCTGTGTATATTATAGAGAATAGCAGTCCCCTGTGTCTATTATAGGCAGAATAGCAGTACCCTATGTATATTATAGAGAATAGCAGCCCCGTTGTAGTATATGAGAATAGCAGCCCTTTAGGTATATTATAGATAATAGCAGCCCCGTGTATATTATAGAGAATAGCAGCCCCTGTGTATATTATAGAGAATAGCAGTCCTGTGTATATTATAGAGAATAGCAGCCCCTGTGTATATTATAGAGAATAGCAGCCCCTGTGTATATTATAGAGAATAGCAGCCCCTGTGTATATTATAGAGAATAGCAGCCCCTGTGTATACAATAGAGGGTAGCAGCCCTATGTATATTATAGAGAATAGCAGTCCCTGTGTATTTATAGAGAGTAGCAGCCCTGTGTTTATTATAGAGAATAGCAGACCCTGTGTATATTATAGAGAATAGCAGCCCCGGTCTATATTATATATTACAGCAGCCCCTGTGAATATTATAGAGAATAGCAGCCCCTGTGTATATTATAGAGAATAGCATCCCCTGTGTATATTATAGAGAATAGCAGCCCTGTGTATATTATAGAGAATAGCAGCCCCTGTGTATATTATAGAGAATAGCAGCCCTGTGTATATTATAGAGAATAGCAGCCCCTGTGTATATTATAGAGAATAGCAGCCTCTGTGTATATTCTAGAGAATAGCAGCCCCTGTGTATATTATAGAGAATAGCATCCCCTCTGTATATTAAAGGTTATAGCAGGCCCTGTGTATATTATAGAGAATAGCAGCCCCTGTGTATATTATAGGGAATAGCAGTCCATGTGTATATTGTAGGTAATAGGAGCCCTGTCTGTATTATAGAGAATAGAAGCCCCTGTGAATAGTATAGAGAGGAGCAGCCCTGTGTATATTATAGAGAATAGCAGTCCATGTGTATATTGTAGGTAATAGGAGCCCTGTCTGTATTATAGAGAATAGAAGCCCCTGTGAATAGTATAGAGAGGAGCAGCCCTGTCTGTATTATAGAGAATAGCAGCCATGTGTATAATATATAGAATAGCAGCCCCTGTATATATTATACATACAATTCCCTGTGTATATTATACAAAATAGCAGTCCCTGTGTATATTATAGAGAGTAACAGCCCCTGTGTATATTATACAGAATAGCAGTCCCTGTGTATATTATAGAGAATAGCAGCCCTGTGTATATTATAGAGAATAGCAGTCACTGTGTATACTATAGAGAGTAGCAGCCCTGTGTATATTATAGAGAATAGCAGTCCCTGTGTATATTATAGAGAATAGCAGCCCTGTGTATATTATAGAGAATAGCAGCCCCTGTGTATATTATAGAGAATATCATTCCCTGTGTATATTATAGAGAATAGCAGTCCCTGTGTATATTATAGAGAATAGCAGCCCTGTGTATATTATAGAGAATAGCAGCCCTGTGTATATTATAGAGAATAGCAGCCCTGTGTATATTATAGAGAATAGCAGTCCCTGTGTAAATGAGAGAATAGCAGTCCTGTGTATATTATAGAGAATTGAATTCCCTGTGTATATTATAGAGAATAGCATTCCTTGTGTATATTATCGAGAATAGCGCTCACAGTGTATCGCATAGAGAATAGCAGTCACTGTATGTATAATATAGAATAGCAGCCCCTGTGTATATTATAGAGAATTGCTGCCCTTGTGTATATTATAGAGAATAGCTGCTTCAGTGTATATTATAGAGAATAGCAGTCCCTGTGTATATTATAGAGAATAGCAGTCCCTGTGTATATTATAGAGAATAGCAGTCCCTGTGTATATTATAGAGAATAGCAGTCCCTGTGTATATTATAGAGAATAGCAGTCCCTGTGTATATTATAGAGAATAGCAGCCCTGTGTATATTATAGAGAATAGCAGCCCTGTGTATATTATAGAGAATAGCAGCCCTGTGTATATTATAGAGAATAGCAGCCCCTGTGTATATTATAGAGAATAGCAGCCCCTGTGTATATTATAGAGAATAGCAGCCCCTGTGTATATTATAGAGAATAGCAGTCCCTGTGTATATTATAGAGAATAGCAGTCCCTGTGTATATTATAGAGAATAGCAGTCCCTTTGTGTAGTATAGAGAATCGCTGCCCCTGTGTATATTATAGAGAATAGCAGCCCCTGTGTATATTATGGAGAATAGCAGCCCCTGTGTATATTATAGAGAATAGCAGCCCCTGTGTATATTGAAGAGAATAGCAGTCCCTGTGTATATTATAGAGAATAGCAGTCCCTGTGTATTATAGAGAATAGCAGTCCCTGTGTATATTATAGAGAATAGCAGCCCCTGTGTATATTATAGAGAATAGCAGCCCCTGTGTATATTATAGAGAATAGCAGCCCCTGTGTATATTATAGAGAATAGCAGACCCTGTGTATATTATAGAGAATAGCAGCCCCTGTGTATATTATAGAGAATAGCAGCCCGTGTATATTATAGAGAATAGCAGTCCCTGTGTATATTATAGAGAATAGCAGCCCCTGTGTATATTATAGAGAATAGCAGTCCCTGTGTATATTATAGAGAATAGCAGTCCCTGTGTATATTATAGAGAATAGCAGCCCCTGTGTATATTATAGAGAATAGAAGCCCCTGTGTATAATAGAGAGTAACAGTCCCTGTGCATATTATAGAGAATAGCAGCCCCTGTGTATATTAGCGATATAGCAGCCCTGTGTATATTAAGAGAATAGCAGTCACCTATGTCTATCATAGAGAATAGCCAGTCCCCTGTGTTATTATAGAGAATAGCAGTCCCTGTGCATATTATAGAGAATAGCAGTCCCTGTGTATATCATAGAGAATAGCATTCCCTGTGTATATTATAGTGAATAGCAGTCCCTGTGTATATTATAGAGAATAGGGGTCCCTGTGTATATCATAGAGAATAGCAGCCCCTGTGTATATTATAGAGAATAGCAGCCCCTGTGTATAATATAGAGAATAAGCAGCACTTGTTATATTATAGAGAATAGCAGCCCCTGTTGTATATTATAGGAGAATAGCAGCCCTGTGTATATTATAGAGAATAGCAGCCCCTGTGTATATTATAGAGAATAGCAGGTCCCTGTGTATATTATAGAGAATAGCAGCCCTCTGTGTATATTATAGAGAATAGCAGCCCCTGTGTATATTATAGAGAATTGCTACCCTTGTGTATATTATAGAGAATAGCTGCTTCAGTGTATTTTATAGAGAATAGCAGTCCCTGTGTATATTATAGAGAATAGCAGTCCCTGTATATGTTATAGAGAATAGCAGCCACTCTGTATATTATAGAGAATAGCAGCCCCTGTGTATATTATCGAGAATAACAACCACTGTGTGTATTATTGAGAATAGCAGCCACTGTGTATATTATACAGAATAGCAGCTTCTGTGTATATTATAGAGAATAGCAGCCCCTGTGTATATTATAGAGAATAGCAGCCCCTGTGTATATTACAGAGAATAGCAGTCCCTGTGTATATTATAGAGAATAGCAGCCCCTGTGTATATTATAGAGAATAGCAGCCCCTGTGTATATTATAGAGAATAGCAGCCCCTGTGTATATTATAGAGAATCACAGCCCGGTGTATATTAGAGTAGCAGCCCCTGTGTATTTTATAGATATAGCAGCCCCTGTGTATATTATAGAGAATAGCAGTCCCTGTGTATATTATAGAATAGCAGTCCCTGTGTATATTATAGAGAATAGCAGTCCCTGTGTATATTATAGAGAATAGCAGCCTGTGTATATTATAGAGAATAGAAGTCCCTGGTAAATTTTAGAGAATAGCAGCCCCTGTGTATATTATAGAGAATAGCAGTCCCTGTGTATATTATAGAGAATAGCAGCCCCTGTGTACATTTTAGAGAATAGCAGCCTGTGTATATTATAGAGAATAGCAGTCCTGTGTATATTATAGAGAATAGCAGCCCCTGTGTACATTTTAGAGAATAGCAGCCTGTGTATATTATAGAGAATAGAAGTCCCTGGTAAATTTTAGAGAATAGCAGCCCCTGTGTATATTATAGAGAATAGGATTCCCTGTGTATATTATAGAGAATAGTAGTCCATGAGTATATTATAGAGATAGCATGCCCTGTGTATATATTATAGAATAGCAGCCCCTGTGTATATTATAGAGAATAGCAGCCCCTGTGTATATTATAGAGAATATCAGTCCCTGTGTATATTATAGAGAATATCAGTCCCTGTTTGTATTATAGAGAATAGCAGTCCCAATCTATATTATAGAGAATAGCAGTCCCTGTGTATATTATAGAGAATAGCAGTCCCTGTGTATATTATAGAGAATAGCAGTACCTGTGTATATTATAGAGAATAGCAGTCCCTGTGTATATTATAGAGAATAGCAGTCTGTGTGTATATTATAGAGAATAGCAGACCCTGTGTATATTATAGAGAATAATAGAACCCTGTGTATATTACAGAGAATAGCCCGTGTGTATATTATAGAGAATAGCAGCCCCTGTGTATATTATAGAGAATAGCAGTCCCTGTGTATATTATAGAGAATAGCAGCCCCTGTGTATATTATAGAGAATAGCAGTCCCTGTGTATATTATAGAGAATAGCAGCCCCTGTGTATATTATAGAGAATAGCAGCCCTTGTGTATATTATAGAGAATAGCAGCACCTGTGTATATTATAGAGAATAGCAGTCCCATTGTATATTATAGAGAATAGCAGTCCATGTGTATATTATAGAGAATAGCAGCCTCTGTGTATATTACATAGAATAGCAGTCCCTGTGTATATTATAGAGAATAGCAGTCACTATGTATATTATAGAGAATAGCAGCCCCTGTGTATATTATAGAGAATAGCAGCCCTGTGTATATTATAGAGAATAGCAGCCCTGTGTATATTATAGAGAATAGCAGTCCCTGTGTATATTATAGAGAATAGCAGCCCTGTGTATATTATAGAGAATAGCATCCCTGTGTATATTATAAGAATAGCAGCCCTGTGTATATTATAGAGAATTGTAGCCCTGTGTTTATTATAGAGAATAGCAGCCCCTGTGTATATTATAGAGAATAGCAGCCCCTGTGTATATTATAGAGAATAGCAGTCCCTGTGTATATTATAGAGAATAGCAGCCCCTGTGTATATTATAGAGAATAGCAGCCCCTGTGTATATTATAGAGAATAGCAGTCACTATGTATATTATAGAGAATAGCAGCACCTATGTATATTATAGAGAATAGCAGCCCCTGTGTATATTATAGGAATAGCAGCCTTGTGTATATATAGAAGAAAAGCAGTCACCTGTAGTATATTATAGAGAATAGCAAGTCCCTGTGTATATTATATGAATAGCAGCACAGTGTATATTATAGAGTCTAGCAGTCCCTATGTGTATATTATAGAGAATAGCAGTCCCTGTGTATGTTATAGAGAATAGCAGCGTCGTTGTATATTATAGAGAATAGCAGTCCCTGTGTATATTATAGAGAATAGCAGTCCAGTGTATAGTATAGAGAATAGCAGCCCCTGTGTATTTATAGAGAATAGCAGCCCTGTGTATATTATAGAGAATAGCAGTCCCTGTGTATATTATAGAGATAGCAGCCTCCTGTGTATATTATAGAAATAGCAGTCCTGTGTATATTATAGAGAAAAGCAGTCACTGTGTATATTATAGAGAATAGCAGCCCCTGTGTATATTATAGAGAATAGCAATCCCTGTGTATATTATAGAGAATAGCAGTCCCTGTGTATATTATAGAGAATAGCAGCCCCTGTGTATATTATAGAGAATAGCAGCCCGGTGTATATTATAGAGAATAGCATCCTCTGTGTATATTATAGAGAATAGCAGTCCCTGTGTATTTATAGGAATAGCAGTCCTCTGTGATATTATAGAGAATAGCAGCCCTGTGTAATTATAGAGAATAGCAGCCCCTGTGTATATTATAGAGATAGCAGTCCCTGTGTATATATAGAGATAGCAGCCCCTGTGTTATTATATGAGATTAGCAGCCCATGTGTAAATTATAGAGAATAGCAACACCTGTGTATATTATAGAGAATAGCATCCGCTGTGTATATTATAGAGAATAGCAGCCCCTGTGTATATATAGAAGAATAGCTAGTCCCTGTGTGTATTATAGAGAATAGCAGCCCTCTGTGTATATTATAGCGAATAGCAGCCACTGTATATATTATAGAGAATAGCAACCCTGTGTATATTATGTATTAAGTGAAGCAGTCCTGTGTTATTATAGAGAATAGCAGTCCCTGTGTATATTTATAGAATAGCAGTCCCTGTGTATATTATAGAGAATAGCAGTCCCTGTGTATATTATAGAGAATAGCAGCCCTGTGTATATTATAGAGAATAGCAGCCCTGTGTATATTATAGAGAATAGCAGCCCTGTGTATTTATAGAGAATAGCAGTCCTGTATATATTATACAGAATAGCAGTCCTGTGTATATTATAGAGAATAGCAGCCCCTGTGTATATTATAGAGAATAGCAGTCCCTGTGTATATTATAGAGAATAGCAGACCCTGTGTATATTATAGAGAATAGCAGCCCTGTCTGTATTATAGAGAATAGCAGCCATGTGTATAATATATAGAATAGCAGCCCCTGTATATATTATACAGAATAGCAGCCCATTTGTATATTATAGAGAATAGCAGCCACTGTGTATATTATAGAGAGTAACAGCCATGTGTATATTGTAGAGAATAGCAGTCCCTGTGTATATTGTAGAGAATAGCAGTCCCTGTGTATATTATAGAGAATAGCATCCCTGTGTATATTATACAGAATAGCAGCCCATTTGTATATTATAGAGAATAGCAGCCACTGTGTATATTATAGAGAGTAACAGCCATGTGTATATTGTAGAGAATAGCAGTCCCTGTGTATATTGTAGAGAATAGCAGTCCTGTGTATATTATAGAGAATAGCAGTCCCTGTGTATATTATAGAGAATAGCAGTGCCTGTGTATATTATAGAGAATAGCAGCCCCTGTGTATATTATAGAGAATAGCAGCCCCTGTGTATATTATAGAGAATAGCAGTCCCTGTGTATATTATAGAGAATAGCAGCCCCTGTGTATATTATAGAGAATAGCAACACCTGTGTATATTATAGAGAATAGCAGTCCCTGTGTATAGTATAGAGAATAGCAGCCCCTGTGTATATTATAGAGAATAGCAGCCCTGTGTATATTATAAAGAATAGCAGCCCCTGTGTATATTATAGAGAATGGCAGCCCCTGTGCATATTATAGAGAATAGCAGCTCTGTGTATATTATAGAGAATAGCAGCCCCTGTGTATATTATAGAGAATAGCAGTCCCTGTGTATATTATAGAGAATAGCAGCCCCTGTGTATATGATAGAGAATACAAGTCCCTGTGTATATTATAGAGAATAGCAGCCCCTGTGTATATTATAGAGAATAGCAGACCCTGTGTATATTATAGAGAATCGCAACCCCTGTGTATATTATAGAGAATAGCAGCCCAGTGTATATTATAGAGAATAGCAGACCCTGTGTATATTATAGAGAATAGCAGCCCCTGTGTATATTATAGAGAATAGCAGCCCCTGTGTATATTATAGAGAATAGCAGACCCTGTGTATATTATATGGAATAGGAGCCCCTGTGTATATTAGAGAGAATCGTAGCCCCTGTGTATATTATAGAGAATAGCAGTCCCTGTGTATATTATAGAGAATAGCATTCCTGTGTATATTATAGAGAATAGCAGCCCCTGTGTATATTATAGAGAATAGCAGTCCGTGTTTATATTTAGAGAATAGCAGCCCCTGTGTATATTATAGAGAATAGCAGTCCCTGTGTATATTATAGAGAATAGCAGCCCATGTGTATATTATAGAGAATAGCAGCCCCTGTGTATATTATAGAGAATAGCATTCCCTGTGTATATTATAGAGAATAGCAGCCCCTGTGTATATTATAGAGAATAGCAGCCCGTGTGTATATTATAGAGAATAGCAGTCCCTGTGTAATTCATAGAGAATCACAGCCCCTGTGTATATTATAGAGAATAGCAGACCCTGTGTATATTATAGAGAATCGCTGCCCCTGTGTATATTATAGAGACTAACATTCCCTGTGTATATTACAGAGAATCGCAGCCCCTGTGTATATTATAGAGAATAGCAGTCCCTGTGTATATTATATAGAATAGCAGCCCCTGTATATATTATAGAGAATTGCAGCCCCTGTGTATATTATAGAGAATTGCAGCCCTTGTGTATATTATAGAGAACTGGTGCTCCAGTGTATATTATAGAGAATAGCAGTCCCTGTGTATATTATAGAGAAAGCAGTAACTGTGTATATTATAGAGAATAGCAGTCCCCATGTATATTATAGAGAATAGCAGTAACTGTGTATATTATAGAGAATAGCTGCCCCTGTGTATATTATAGAGAATAGCAATCGCTCTTTATATTATAGAGAATAGCAGTCACTGTGTATATTACAGAGAATAGCAGTCCCTGTGTATGTTATAGAGAATAGCAGCTCTTGTGTATATTATAGAGAATAGCAGCTCCTGTGTATATTGCAGAGGATAGCTGGCCCAGTGTATATTATAGAGAATAGCAGTCACTGTGTATATTATAGAGAATAGCAGTCCCTGTGTATAATATAGAGAATAGCAGTCCCTGTGTATATTATAGAGAATAGCAGCCCCTGTGTATATTATAGAGAATAGCAGCTCCTGTGTATATTATAGAGAATAGCAGCCCTGTGTATATTATAGAGAATAGCAGTCCCTGTGTATATATAAGAGAATAGCAGCCCCTGTGTATATTATAGTGAATAGCAGCCCTGTGTATATTATAGAGAATAGCAGCCCTGTGTATATTATAGAGAATAGCAGCCCCTGTGTATATTATAGAGAACAACATTCGCAGTATATATTATAGAGAATAGCAGTCCCTGTGTATATTATAGAGAATAGCAGCCCCTGTGTATATTATAGAGAATAGCAGCCCCTGTGTATATTATAGAGAATAGCAGTCCCTGTGTGTATATTATAGAGAATAGCAGCCCCTGTGTATATTATAGAGAATAGCAGTCCCTGTGTATATTATAGAGAATAGCAGTCCTTGTGTATATTATAGAGAATAGCAGCCCCTGTGTATATTATAGAGAATAGCAGTCCCTGTGTATATTATAGAGAATAGCAGTCCCTGTGTATATTATAGAGAATAGCAGCCGCTGTGTATATTATAGAGAATAGCAGACCTTGTGTATAAGATAGAGAATAGCAGCCCCTGTGTATATTATAGAGAATTGCAGTCCCTGTGTATATTACAGAGAATAGCAGCCCTGTGTATATTATAGAGAATAGCAGCCCTGTGTATATTATAGAGAATAGCAGCCCCTGTGTATATTATAGAGAATAGCAGTCCCTGTGTTATTATAGAGAATAGCATCCCTGTGTGTATTATAGAGAATAGCAGCCCCTGTGTATATTATAGAGAATAGCAGTCCTGTGTATATTATAGAGAATAGCAGTCCCTGTGTATATTATAGAGAATAGCAGCCCCTGTGTATATTATAGAGAATAGCAGTCCCTGTGTATATTATAGAGAATAGCAGTCCTGTGTATATTAGAGAATAGCAGCCCCTGTGTATATTATAGAGAATAGCAGCCCTGTGTATATTATAGAGAATAGCAGCCCTTTGTGATATTAAGTGAATAGCAGCCCCTGTGTATATTATAGAGAATAGCAGACCCTGTGTAATTATAGAGAATAGCAGTCCCTGTGTATATTACAGAGAATAGAAGCTCCCTGTGTATATTATAGAGAATAGCAGACACTGTGTATATTATAGAGAATAGCAGCCCTCTGTGTATATTATAGAGGAATAGCAGCCCTGTGTATATTATAGAGAATAGAAGCCCCTGTGTATATTACAGAGAATAGCAGACCCTGTGTATATTATAGACAATAGCAGTCCCTGTGTAATTACAGTGATTAGCAGCCCTGTGTATATCTATAGAGAATAGCAGTCCCTGTGTATATTATAGAGAATAGCAGTCCCTGTGTATATTATAGGAATAGAAGCCCTCTGTGTATATTATAGAGAATAGCAGTCCCTGTGTATATTATAGAGAATAGCAGCCCCTGTGTATATTATAGAGAATAGCAGTCCTGTGTATATATAGAGAATAGCAGACCCCTGTGTATATATAGAGAATAGCAATTCCCTGTGTATATTATAAAGATAGCAGCCCCTGTGTATATTATAGAGAATAGCAGCCTCTGTGTATATTATATAGAATAGCAGTCCCTGTGTCTATTATAAGAAATAGCATGTCCATGTGTATATTATAAGAAAAGCAGCCCCTGTGTATATTATAAGAGAATAGCAGTCCCCTGTGATCTCTAATAAACGAATAGCCAGCCCCTGTGTATATTAGAAGAATCGCAGTCCCTGTGTATATTCGAGAGACAAGTAGTCCCCTGTGTATTATTATAAGAATAGCAGGCCCCTGTGTCTATTATAAGCGAATAGCAGTCCCATGTGTATAATTATAAGAATGCAAGACCCTACTTAGTAACTTAATGAGATAGCAGCTCCCTGTGATAATATTATAGAGAAATGCAGTCCCTGTGATCTATGATAAAGACTCGCAAGTCCCCAGTGCTAATTATAAAGAATAGCAGTCCATGTGTATATTATAGAGAATAGCAGCCCCTGTGTATATTATAGAGAATAGCAGCCCTGTGTGTATTTATTGAGAATAGCTGTCCCTGTGTATATTATAGAGAATAGCAGTCCCTGTGTATATTATAGAGAATAGCAGTCCATGTGTATATTATAGAGAATAGCAGTCCCTGTGTATATTATAGAGAATAGCAGTCCCTGTGTATATTATAGAGAATAGCAGCCCTGTGTGTATTATAGAGAATAGCAGCCGCTGTGTATATTATAGAGAATAGCAACACCTGTGTATATTAAAGAGAATAGCATCCGCTGTGTATATTATAGAGAATAGCAGTCCCTGTGTATATTATAGAGAATAGCAGCCCCTGTGTATATTATCGCGAATAGCAGCCCTGGTGTTTATAATAGAGAAGAGCAGCACCTGTGTATGTTATAGAGAATAGCAGTCCCTGTGTATATTATAGAGAATAGCAGTCCCTGTGTATATTATAGAGAATAGCAGTCCCTGTGTATATTATAGAGAATAGCAGTCCCTGTGTATATTATAGAGAATAGCAGCCATGTGTATATTATAGAGAATAGCAGTCCCTGTGTATATTATAGAGAATAGCAGCCCCTGTGTATATTATAGAGAATAGCAGTCCCTGTGTATATTATAGAGAATAGAAGTCCCTTTGTATATTATAGAGAATAGCAGCCCCTGTGTATATTATAGAGAATAGCAGCCGCTGTGTATATTATAGAGAATAGCAGCCCCTGTGTAATTATAGAGAATAGCAGCCCCTGTGTATATTATAGAGAATAGCAGTACCTGTGTATATTATAGAGAGTAGCAGCCCTGTGTATATTATAGAGAATAGCAGACCCTGTGTATATTATAGAGAATAGCAGCCCCGGTGTATATTATAGAGAATAGCAGCCCGTGTGTATATTGTAAAGAATAGCAGCCCCTGAGTAAATTATAGAGAATAGCAGCCCCTGTGTATATTATAGAGAATAGCAGCCCCTGTGTATATTATAGAGAATAGCAGTCCCTTTCTATATTATAGAGAATAGCAGTCCGTCTGTATCTTCTAGAGAATAGCAGTCCCTTTCTATATTATAGAGAATAGCAGTCACTGTGTATCTTATAGAGAATAGCAGCCCTGTGTATATTATAGAGAATAGCAGCCCTTGTGTATAATAGAGAGAATAGCAGACCCTTATTATATTATAGAGAATAGCAGTCCCTGTCTATTTTATAGAGAATAGCATTTCCTGTGTATATTAAAGAGAATAGCAGTCCCTGTGTATATTATAGAGAATAGCAGCCCCTGTGTATATTATAGAGAATAGCAGACCCTGTGTATATTATAGAGAATAGCAGTCACGTGTATATTATAGAGAATAGCAGCCCTGTGTATATTATAGAGAATAGCAGTCTGTGTATATTATAAGAATAGCAGCCCCTGTGTATATTATAGAGAATAGCAGCCTGTGTATATTATAGAAAATAGCAGTCCCTGTGTATATTATAGAGAATAGCAGCCCTGTGTATATTATAGAGAATAGCAGCCCCTGTGTATATTATAGAGAATAGCAGTCCCTGTGTTTATTATAGAGAATTGCAGTCAGTGTATATTATAGAGAATAGCAGCCATTGTGTATATTATAGAGAATAGCAGCCCCTGTGTATATTATAGAGAATAGCAGTCCCTGTGTATATTATAGAGAATAGCAGCCCCTGTGTATATTATAGAGAATAGCAGTCCCTGTGTATATTATAGAGAATAGCAGTCCTTGTGTATATTATAGAGAATAGCAGTCCCTGTGTATATTATCCCAGCCCCTTGTGTATATTATAGAGAATAGCAGCCCCTGTGTATATTATAGAGAATAGCAGCCCTGTGTATATTATGAAGAATAGCAGCCTGTGTATATTATAGAGAATAGCGTCCTGTGTATATATAGAATCAGCAGCCCTGTGTTATTATAGAGAATAGCAGCCCCTGTGTATATTATAGAGAATAGCAGCCCCTGTGTATATTATAGAGAATAGCAGCCCCTGTGTATATTATAGAGAATAGCAGTCCCTGTGTATATTATAGAGAATAGCAGCCCCTGTGTATATTATAGAGAATAGCAGTCCCTGTGTATATTATAGAGAATAGCAGCCCCTGTGTATATTATAGAGAATAGCAGCCCCTGTGTATATTATAGATAGTAGTTCCCCTGTGTATATTATAGAGAATAGCACCCCTGTGTATATTATAGAGAATAGCAGCCCTGTGTATATTATAGAGATTAGCAGCCCCTGTGTATATTATGGAGAAAAGCAGTCCCTGTTTATATATAAGAATAGCAGTCCCTGTGTATATTATAGAGAATAGCAGCCTCGGTGTATATTATAGAGAATAACAGTCCCTGTGTATATTATAGAGGATAGCAGTCCCTGTGTATGTTATAGAGAATATCAGCGTCGTTGTATATTATAGAGAATAGCAGTCCTGTGTATATTTTAGAGGATAGCAGTCCCTGTGTATGTTATAGAGAATAGCAGCGTCGTTATATATTATAGAGAATAGCAGTCCTGTGTAATTATAGAGAATAGCAGCCCCTGTGTATATTATAGAGAATAGCAGTCCTGTGTATATTATAGAGAATAGCAGCCCCTGTGTATTATTATAGGAATAGCAGGCCCTGTGTATATTATAGAGAATAGCAGTCACTGTGTATATTATAGAGAATAGCAGCCCCTGTGTATATTATAGAGAATAGCAGTCAATATGTATATTATAGAGAATAGCAGCCCCTGTGTATATTATAGAGAAAAGCAATCACTATGTATATTATAGAGAATAGCAGCCCCTGTGTATAATATAGAGAATAGCAGTCCCTGTGTATATTATAGAGAATAGCAGCCCTTGGGTATATTATAGAGAATAGTAGCCCTTGTGTATATTATAGAGAATAGCAGTACCTGTGTATATTATAGAGAATAGCAGCCCCTGTGTATATTATAGAGAATAGCAGACCCTGTGTATATTATAGAGAATAGCAGCCCCTGTGTATTATGAAGTAGCAGCCCCTGTGTATATTAGAGAGAATAGCAGCCTGTGTATAATATAGAGAATAGCAGCCACTGTGTATATTATAGAGAATAGCAGCCCTTGTGAATATTATAGAGAATAGCAGACTGTGTATATTATAGAGAATAGCAGTGCGTCTGTATATTTTAGAGGAAAACAGTTCCTGTGTATATTATAGAGAATAGCAGTCCCTGTGTATATTATAGAGAATAGCAGCCCTGTGTATATTATAGAGAATAGCAGCCCTGTGTATATTATAGAGAATAGCAGACCCTGTGTATATTATAGAGAATAGCAGTCCTGTGTATGTTTATAGAGGAATAAAGGTCCCTGTGTATATTATAGAGAATAGCAGCCCTGTGTATTATAGAGAATAGCAGCCCCTGTGTATATTATAGAGAATAGCAGACCTGTGTATATTATAGAGAATAGCAGCCCCTGTGTATATTATAGAGAATAGCAGTCCCCTGTGTATATTATAGAGAATAGCAGTCCCTGTGTATATTATAAGAATAGCAGCCCCTGTGTATATTATAGAGAATAGCAATCCGTGTGTATATTATAGAGAATAGCAGCCACTGTGTATATTATATAGAATAGCAGTCCCATTGTCTATTATAGAGAATAGCAGCCCCTGTGTATATTATAGTGAATAGCAGCCCCTGTGAATATTATAGAGAAAAGCAGTCCCTGTGTATATTATAGAATAGCCCCGGTGTATATTATAGAGAATAGCAGCCCCGGTGTATATTATAGAGAATAGCAGTCCCTGTGTATATTATAGAGAATAGCACACCCGGTGTATATTATAGAGAATAGCAGTCCCTGTGTATATTATAGAGAATAGCAGTCTCTGTGTATATTATAGAGAATAGCAGTCCTGTGTATATTATAGAGAATAGCAGCCACTGTGTATATTATAGAGAATAGCAGCCCCTGTGTATATTATAGAGAATAGCAGTCCCTGTGTATATTATAGATAATAGCAGCCCCTGTGTATAATATAGAGAATAGCAGTCCCTGTGTATATTAATAGAATAGCAGTCCCTGTGTTATTATAGAGAATAGCAGCCCTGTGATATATAGAGAATAGCAGCCCTGTGTATATTATAGAGAATAGCAGCCCTGTGTATATTATAGAGAATAGCAGCCCCTTGTGTATTATGAAGATAGCAGCCCTGTGTATATTATAGAGAATAGCAGTCCCTGTGTATATTATAGTTATTACAGCCCTGTTATATTATAGAGAATAGCAGCCCCTGTGTATATTATAGAGAATAGCAGCCCTTTGTATATTATAGAGAATAGCAGCTCCTGTGAATATTATAGAGAATAGCAGTCCCTGTGTATATTATAGAGAATAGCAGCCCCTGTGTATATTATAGAGAATAGCAGTCCCTGTGTATATTATAGAGAATAGCAGCCACTGTGTATATTATAGAGAATAGCAGCCCTGTGTATATTATAAGAATAGCAGTCCCTGTGTATATTAAGAGAATAGCAGCCCCTGTGTATATATTAGAGAATAACAGCCCCTGTGTATATTATAGAGAATAGCAGCCCCTCTGTATATTATACAGAAAAGCAGCCCTGTGTATATTATAGAGAATAGCAGCCCCTGTGTATATTATAGAGAATAGCAGCCCCTGTGTATATTTTAGAGAATAGCAGTCCCTGTGTATATTATAGAGAATAGCAGTCCCTGTGTATATTTTAGAGAATAGCAGCCACTGAGTATATTATAGAGAAAAGCAGCCCCTGTGTATATTATAGAGAATAGCAACCCTGTGTATATTATAGAGAATAGCAGCCCCTGTGTATATTACAGAGAATAACCGTCCCCTTGCATATTATAGAGAATAGCAGCCACCCTGTAAATATTATAGAGAATAGCAGCCCCTGTGTATATTATAGAGAATAGCAGTCCCTGTGTATATTATAGAGAATAGCAGCCCCTGTGTATATTATAGAGAATAGCAGCCCCAGTGTATATTATAGAGAATAGCAGCCCCTGTGTATATTACAGAGACTAACAGCCCCTGTGTATATTATTAAAGAATAGCAGCCCCTGTGTATATTAAAGAATAGCAGTCCTGTGTATATTTTAGAGAATAGCAGTCTCAGTGTATATTATAGAGAATAGCAGTCCTGTGTATATTATAGAGAATAGCAGCCCCTTTGTATATTATAGAGAATAGTGCCTGTGAATATTATAGAGAATAGCATCCTGTGTATATTATAGAGAATAGCAGCACTGTGTATATTATAGAGAATAGCAGTCCTGTGTATATTATAGAGAATAGCAGCCCTGTGTATATTATAGAGAATAGCAGCCTGTGTATATTATAGAGAATAGCAGACCTGTGTATATTATAGAGAATAGCAGACCGTGTGTATATTATAGAGAATAATAGCATCCCCCGCCCCCCCTATAGAATATTATAGAGAATAGGTGCCCCAGTTTATATAATGAGAGATTAGCCCCCCCAAGTATATTATAGAGAATAGCAGCCACTGTGTATATTATAGATAGATATCCCTGTGTATATTATAGAGAATAGCAGCCCTGTGTATATTATAGAGAATAGCAGCCCCTGTTGTATATTATGAGAGAATAGCAGTCCCTGTGTATATTTATAGAGAATAGCAGCCACTGTGTATATTAGAGAATAGCAGCCTGTGTATATTATAGAGAATAGCAGCCCTGTGTATTATTATAGAGAATAGCAGCCCCTGTGTATTAATATAGAGAATAGCAGCCCTGTGTATATTATAGAGAATAGCAGCTCTTGTGATATTATTAGAGAATAGCAGCCATGTGTATATTATAGAGAATAGCAGTCCCTCTGTAATTATAAAGAATAGCAGTCCCTGTGTATATTGCAGAGAATAGTAGCTCCTGTGTATATTATAGGGAATAGCAAACACTGTGTATATTATAGAGAATAGTAGCCCCTGTGTATATTATTATAGAGAATAGCATTCCCAGTGTATATTATAGAGAATAGCAGTCCCTGTGACAATTATAGAGAATAGCAGCCCTGTGTATATTATAGAGAATAGCAGTCCCTCTGTATATTTATAAAGAATAGCAGCCCCTGTGTATATTATAGAGAATAGCAGCCCTGTGTAATTATAGAGAATAGCAGCACCTGTGTATATTATAGAGAATATCAGTCCCTGTGTATATTATAGAGAATAGCAGCCCTGTGTATATTTTAGAGAATAGCAGCACTGTGTGTATTATAGAGAATAGCAGTCCCTGTGTATATTATAGAGAATAGCAGCCCTGTGTAAATTATAGAGAATAGCAGTCCCTGTGTATATTATCGAGAAAAGCAGCTCCATTGTATATTATAGAGAATAGCTGCTCCTGTGTTTTTTATAGAGAATAGCAGTCCCTGTGTACTATTATAGAGAATAGCAGTCCTTTGTGTATTATACAGAAAATAGCAGCCCATGTGTATTTTATAGATAATAGCAGCCCTGTGTATATTATAGAGAATAGTAGCTCCTGTTTATATTGTAGAGAATAGCAGCCCCTGTGTATATTATAGAGAATAACAGTCCCTGTGTATATATAGAGAAATAGCAGGACCCTGTGTATTTATAGAGAATAGCAGTCCTGTGTATATTATAGAGAATAGCAGTCCTGTGTATATATATAGAGAATAGATGCCACTGTGTATATTATAGAGAATAGCAGTTCCTGTGTATATTATAGAGAATAGCAGCCTCTTGTATATTATAGAGAATAGCAGCCCCTGTGTATATTTATAGAGAATAGCAGCCCTGTATGTGTTATTAAGAGAATAGCAGCCCTGTGTTATATTTTAGAGAATAGCAGCTCCTGTGTATTTATAGAGATAGCAGTCCTGTGTATATTATAGATCATAGCAGTCGATGTGTTATTATTGAGAATAGCAGCCCTGTGTATATTATAAAGAATAGCAGCCCCTGAGTTATATTATGAAGAATGCAGCACCTGTGAATATTATAGAAGGACTAGCAGCTGTGTTATTATAGAGAATAGCAGTCCCTTTGTTTATTATGGAGAACAACAGTCCCTGTGTATATTATAGAGAATAGCAGTCCCTGTGTATATTATAGAGAATAGCAGCCCCTGGTATATTATAGAGAATAGCAGCCCCTGTGTATATTATAGAGAACAGCAGCCCTGTGTATATTATAGAGAATAGCAGCCTGTGTATTTTATAGTAGTAGCAGCCCTGTGTATATTATTGATATTAGCTGCCCCTGTGTATATTATAGAGAATAGCAGTCTGTATGTATTTTATAGGGAATAGCAGCCCCTGTGTATATTGTAGAGAATAGCAGTCCCTGTGTATATTAAGAAAAGCAGTCCTGGGTATATTTTAGAGAATAGCAGCCCCTGTGTATATTATATAGAATAACAGTCCCTGTGTATATTATAGAGAATAGCAGTCTCCTGTGTATATTATAGAGAATAGCAGCCCTGTGTATATTATAGAGACTGGCAGACCCTGTGTTATTATAGCAAATAGCATAGTCCCTGTGTATTATTATAGAGAATAGCAGTCCCTGTGATATTATAGAGCATAGCAGACCCGTGTATCTTATAGAGAATAGCGTCCTGTGTATATTATAGAGAATAGCAGCACT